>NC_074719.1:37352011-37652011 GCF_947242115.1 Biomphalaria glabrata | reverse complement strand
CACGTCACATCTCCCCACCTGTCACATTGTCTACAAGCGAAAACGGATGAAGGGCGAACTTTTAGATGGTGCTCCTCCAGGAACAATCGCTGTATGCAATGAAAGTGTCTGGATGACTGCAGATAGCTTTTCAGAATGGATGGATCATTTTATAAACAGTGTAAAATCATCAAAAGAAAAGCCTCTTCTTCTTATCTTGGATGGACATACCTCTCACGGCAAAAATTTGCAAGCCATCACTGCTGCAAGTAACTCTTGTGTTATTATGCTCAGCTTGCCCCCCTCATACTACACATAAGCTTCAACCTTTGGATGTCTTGTTTTTTAAGCCCCTGCAAAGCTGTTATGTACAAGAGTCAGATAAGTGGCTTTTTAATCATCCAGGCAGAGGAATGACTGTATTTCAGGTGGCTACCATCTTAGGGAGAGCAACCCAAGAGCAGCTTCGGTCGCAAATTTTGATAATGGTTTTTTGAAATGTGGCATATGGCCTTGCAATCGACATATATTCACTGAAAGTGATTTTGAAACCTCCATTTGCTCAGTTATAAATATTCCTGTAGAACCCATCCCTTCAACCTCAAATTCTCAACATGATCAGTTGTTAGTGCAGTCATCATCAGACTCCTCAACAATAGTTGCGACATCCCCACTCACTTCATTAAATGAACCACGATTTGGTGCAACTGCTCAAAGCTCCATAAATTCAAATTATTCTCACCTAGAACTTTCTATATCTGCGTACAATGCAATTCCAACAGAGCCTGACGGAAGATGCTTTTTTAGAAGCATTTGCATTTCATTACATGAACATCTCCAGCTAACTGACAGAGATTCAAGTGGAGTTGTATGTAGCCTGCAAGTTAAAATACAAGAAAAGGCATTGGCAGACTCTCTTAGAGCTCAAGTTGTTGACTATATTTGTAAAAACATTGAGCATTATACTGACCTTGATGCAGCAACATTGTGTGCTGACATGCCACATGCAAAATTTGACAATATTTTTGAAAGGCTAGATAGTATTTCTAGACCAAATACTATGGTTGGCGAGCTAGAGATAATAGCAACTACGAAGCTGCTCAGAAAGCCAATTGTCATTATGAATGCAACTAGTAATGTTGTTTTAAAATATGGCATGAATGATTTTCCTTCCTCCCCTGCAGTAGTTATTCGATTTACAAATATTGGATATGATGTAGGCCATTATGATTGCTTAATTCCTTCTCGGCAATCAAAGTCTAAATACATCCCTGTAACTGCAATCTCTCCTATCCCAGTCAAAGAAAAACCCCCCATGGATATTAAACAGAAAAAAAAATCTTTTCAATCTGAAATTTTAACTTCCAGTCCCTATAAAAAAATTCTTGTGGATGCTGCAATTGCAAAAAAAAGTAAAAAACAACAAACTCAAATTATTCCTGCAACACAAAAGAAAAAAAAAGTAAAATTTCTATTCAGTTTGGTCAGAATGAGAGTGAGAAAAGTCAAAATTGGTATTGTTTTATATGCGAAGAAAACCTTAAAGAAGATATGATACAATGTTTAATATGTGCTTCTTGGGTGCATATTGCATGTGCAGGTTGTGAAAATGCTGATACTTATACTTGTGAGTTATGTTTGTGAATCTTTCTGCATTGTTATGTATAAATATAGTTGGTACTTATTACCCTCCATGCCGGTACTATTTAGACTCTTGGGAGGGTAAATAGTACTCTTTTTTTTTTGTATTTTTCTATTTTAATATAAAGAACTCAGTCTTTAAACCTTGTACATTTGTAGTATGTGTTAGTGTAAAGCTATGACATGAAAAATAAACATTCTTTTTGCCAAACTTTTTTTTTAATGAATTTTCTCCCTTAGGGGGTACGTTTTACCCCCCTTTCCCCTACGTCTGTAACTCTGTATTATATAAGATAAGTGTGTGTATGTGTGTGTGTGTGTTATTATATTTTTGGCTCAACGGCACATCATACTTTCATCTAGACATACTTAGGCCTACACAAGCACGCGAGTGTTTTGTATGCCTCTAAATGTGGTCGAGTGTGATACACAAGTGCATTAAGTGTAATTTTTGCAACACTGTGCCAAGCTTCCATATAAGAACAGTGCAAATATAAACAGTGGTCGTTATTTTACCTATGCCAGTTGAAGAGTAGCCTACATTAAATCATAATAGAACCTGTGCTAATTTGGCAACAAAGATAAGTTGGATTTTCCACTCTGTACTGTTACGTACATGTAAAATAAAAAAAATTAAATAAATGAAACATGTATATACTATATACATATAGTGACAAATGATACATGTCTAAATTAAGGTATTTTGAGCGGCCCCGAAAGAGGAAAATACGCTGTTAGTTGTGTGTGGCCTGTCTGCCCATCAGTCTGTCCCGTTTAGATCTCGTAAACTAGATAATCTGACATCATAATATTTTAGTTCATTCAAAGTTCTGATGCAACGGCTGAAAGCGAAAAATCGAATTTTTAAAATCACTTTATGCAAGCAGAATTTTCAGAAAAATACACTTTTACAACTATTAGCTATTAATAGTAACAAAAACGGGAGGCTCTTTATTATGGGAGATGACCATTTACCATATTTGTAACACTTTTATGTAAACGGTTGTAGATTTTTTGTCTAAATGTTGTTGTTTTTTACATTTGTATTGTTAAATTATGTACGTTCTGTTTTACTAAATTTACACACACAAAAAATGTTAACTTTTTTTTAAAAAGAGAACAAATCTTTTTAGTATGCTTAAAAGTTGGATATAATTTAAAACAACAATTAATAAGAAGTTTTTCATATTATAGCCTAAACTGGATGAGTCAGCAAAACTAATAGGACAAATAACCAAAGGAAATTATTTATTTATTTTAGTACGGAAATGTATTTTTCTTGAGGAATAAGAGATTGGCCTTTTACAAAACAATTAGATCAATTAGATATTCATTATAAGACATCAGTTAGGGCAGGTTCACATCTAACTTCACATTCACTTTCACCTATCCTTTGGTCTGCTGGACCGCTGGGGCAACACACAATATCCATTTAATCTTTTTACTCCATTCCTCTCTGTCATTTGTCTTTGATAGAATTTCATTCTGATAATATTGAAACCTGCCTGGGTGGACCACTTCGGGGGCCGATTTTAAGTCTGTGTTTCCACACAAACTGTCTTTGTAACCTTGTTTGTTCTATGGCTTAAGAAAGTCATCTACAAAATAAAATTGAAAAACAAAGAAAGAATACACACTAACGTAGGCCTAATTTAAAGATTTTTGTTGTAAAAAAAATCCAGTTCAGAAGATATATTTACCAGTACGGTAACTACACATTCACATTTTATTACCTTTGTATGGGGGTGGCCATATGCTAAAGGGATATTACCACTGGTACTAAGTAATAAGAAAAAAAGGATAATTGTTCGTTTTTTAGATGGCAAACTGGATTTTTGCGGTTAATTGAAAAACGAATAATGATGATGAAAAGCTATCAAAATAAAGGACTCAAGTTTTTGACGAATTTATCAGTTATAAATAGGAATGGAATATAACATTGCCACATATTTACAACCAAACAATATAATAAAAAAATATCAATCTATCTATGTATCTATGTATCTATCTATCTATGTATCTATGTATCTATCTGTCTGTCTGTCTGTCTCACGGTCCTTTTATCTGTCTGTCTATAAATCTATAGACATGGATATGGTAGACAGGGATGAAATAATTCCAAGTATAGACAACAACCATCAAGTATGCATAGATCTGCATAATTACGATGGAAGCTCCAGGGGAAAAAAAACTGCAAACATAAGCCCCGTGTTTACCTCTTGTGACATGTTACGAGTCTGGTATGGTAAGAGGAAAGGGGAGAGAGCTCACGTTTGTACGAGAAAATGAAAAGCATATATATTATTAAATCATCAGCAACATGGCTGCGAAAAGCTGTTCTTGGCTTGCCATTGAGCAAAGAAAGATTAGCTCGGATCCCGCATTTTTGTTGTAATTGTTTTGTTTTTTAAAAACAAATTGGTAGGTCTATAGAATTCAACTTGTGTCTGATAAGTAGTGATTTAACACGAAGTTATTATTAGTATTATTTGCTTTGACATCTGCTGTCACAAAGTCAATAAAGCATGGGCGTAGCCAGGATTTTTTTTCGGGGGGGGGGGGGGGTTTGGGGGGGGATTTTTTTCCCCGTCCCGCTCCCCCCTCTCCCCCCCCCCGCAAATAATTATGTATATACATATATATATATATATGTTTGTATGGATGTGTGTGTGTGTGTATGTACATAATTAATCTCTATTACATTCTGACCCTTTATTCTTTTGGAAGACGTTAATTGTGCCAAAGAATAGGTTCCTTCCTGGAGTTAATGAAAAAATTGTAGACCCCTCGCCTTTGCAGAGCAAGGGGTCTGGGGGAGCGCTGAGAGCTCCCCCCAGCGCGGGGCGAAGCCCCGCCGCCAAGCACTATTTCTGGTATTGAAAGCCAACTAAATGCATATTCTGAGGTACCTACAGTGCATTATTTTGTAATTTAAAAGTTTTATTTCAAAAACCTAATGTGCTATTCTTACTGACTTAGACCCTCCCGCGCAGTTCGGCGCATTCGCTGGCAAGCTTTTTCCACAAAAATCTGTCACTGGCAATGTCCGAAGCCTCTTCCCACCTGCTCTGAGGACCTTCATGGAAATATGGCGCCAAGTTGTACTAAGATGTCATCGCAACTCTTATTATGTTTAATTCATTTTGTCGGAGAACATGTCCCGCAAACCTCATGCGACGCTCTGTCTTACTAAGGGGTCGACTCCCATTTCGGCATAGGATTTCCTTGATTTAGACCCGATCTCTATAACTGACTCCTAAAATCCGTCTTAGCCATCTTTGTAGAGCCACAATCAGTGCTTTTCAATTTCATTGCACTTTATTAATGGAGCCCAGCCACTGGTAGACGTGTAACTTCTCTTGATTACGATTTTAAAATTAGGTGACTATTTTGCTTTCGCTGTTATATCGAGAAGGGAAGTATATCGTCAAAATCATCTGTTGGGTGTTTTTAATCTAAAATATATCTGGAGTTGTTTTTTTTAATTCAAAACCACATTTAGCTACGGTCATAGAATTTGGTGACTGTAGTTTGCTTTAGAAATAATATTGAAAAGAGATGCTTTAAACCTTAAAACGCTCTGTTTAAACTCAAAACTATCTTGAGGGGTTTTAAACTTTTACAAAAGCCATCTGGAGGAGAGGGGTTGAAACTCAAAACCCCCCATTGGCTTGGCTACTCTCAAAGAATTTTAGTGTGAAATTTGCTTTTTTTTTATATTGAAGAGGTATTTTTTAGCATCAAACACTCTGAATGGAAATTTAAACTCAAAACACACAATAAGCTTGGCTACGCTCATAGCATTTTGATTGCGAAATTTGATTTTTTTTTTCTATTTTGAAGATTTATTTTTTAGCTTCAAACCCCGCTGACGGGGGGTTTAAACTAAAATACCCTTTGGCTATGCTCTTAGCTTTTTGAGTGCGTAATTTGCTTTTTTTTATATTGATGAGGTATTTTTAGCTTCAAACCCAGCTGAAGAGGGGTTTAAACTCAAAACCCCTTTGGCTACTCTCATACAATTTTGAGTGTGTAATTTGCTTTTGTATTTTGAAGAGGATTTTATCGTAAATTTTGGAGAGGGGTTTAAAATCAAAATCTTTCTTAGGTGTGCTCTTGGAATTTTGGGATTGTCGTTTGCATTTTTTTATAGAAGAGGGGAATTTAAATGCAAACCCCCCTTGTAAGGGGTTTCAAACTCAAAACCCCTGGTAGGGGGTTTCAAACTCAAAATTCCTGGTAGGGGGTTTTAAACTAAAAACCCCTGGTAAGGGGTTTTAAACTCAAAACCCCTGGTAGGGGTTTTAAACTCAAAACCCCCTGGCATGGGGTTTCAAACTCAAAACCCCTTGGTAGGAGTTTCAAACTCAAAACTCTCAAAACCCCCTGGTAGGGGGTTTCCAACTCAAAACCCCCTGGTAGGGGTTTTTAAACTCAAAATCCCCTTGGCTGTGCTAGGGCAAGTGATGGTTTAGTATTAAAATTTCACCTAAATAAACAAAATTAAAGCAAAAGATCAGTCACTAAACTCCGACACCCCCCCCTGCGGGGGGGATTTCATTTCGGCGGGGGGGGGGGGGGTTTGAACCCCAAGAACCCCCCCCCTGGCTACGCCCATGCAATAAAGTGATCTTAACTTTTAATAGGCTGTAGGTAGGACCAAACTAAAACAAGGTCAGTGAAAAAAATAAGCTTATGAAAAACTAGCAGAAGTTAATATCAAGTTCAGTAAAAAAACAGCGATATTCCTTGACCTTAGGATGCTGTATTGTATACATATGTATGACAAAGGAGGGGGGGGGGCAAGCTGTAAATCCGGACAAAAAAAAATTATCGTACTCCCGTTCGTAAACACATAACTAGGTGACCCTGACACTGAACAAATAAAATACGTGTTAGGATTTAGGCGTTTGAAATTTTGTGTTGTAAGAAGTGAGTGCTATAGCTTTCATTTGAACGCTTTCCGAGTGAACCACAAAGGCTCAAACACACGTTCCTTCCGACCCCAAACATATCTTATCCCTTCTAGCCATTTTTTTAAATTGTTTATGTGCAGTCTGTTACGTTGAGACCTCAAAAACTGAAATCGCTACAGGAATCGAAAATAAATAAATAAAACAACTATTTTTTGTTCTTCTAAGACTATAGGCCTACTTTTTAAAAAAAGTATATTCTCATACGTATAAACCATTTTTAAAATAAATAAACCAGTTCGTGTTTCGCACAGACTTTTCTTTTAAAATTTGTAATTATGAGAAGAAAGATCGATGTCAACAACATTCTTTCCTAAAGTAGATAAGAAAAGTTTGACGGTTTCCCAAAATTTAAGCAAACTCTTAAAATTCTTAAAATAATCAATATAATAATTATTATGAAATAGAAATATCTATACAACTTAAAAAAAAAGATTACAAAGGTAGTTTATGTTATGTCATTGTTCTGACATATAAACTATTTTAAAAAACTAGATGAAAGTAACAGCTTATAAAATTTGTAGCTGTACGACGATACGATTATTGAATTCAGTAATAAATACATAAGCCTACATGAGATGTCGAGAAAGACCATCGTCTTTTTTATATCCTCCTCCCTGCTAATGACAAAATTGTCTAATAGGTCTAACGAATGGGCACTGCTGTGAATGCGATTTAGGTAAAAATGCCAAATGTGTGGCAGACCCATGGGGACATCTGACGAGTTTGTGTGCAACTCAAACTCTCTTTTTCTTTTTTCGCCTTGTTTTAAATAGCTCATATGTAGGCCTACGTGCATACCCATGTACATGTTTGGAACATTCACAGCACGATCAAAACAACGCTGAAATGTAAATATCTAGATAACGTTAGCAACTATCCTCGCACACATTTCTTTATTAACATAAGCGACACCCATTATTTGAAACGTAAAGCAGGTTGCCGGTGGCCCATAAGCCAAGCAAGAAAATCCGCCACTGGCTCGGGACGCATTCATTCTCTGCACGGCACAATGCAGTTGAGTTCACACGTGAATGAATTGTATTGTGTTACCAGAAGAGGAAACTAAAAACATGTTTTCTTTGAAGCTGTCAGGCCTTGAACCTTGACACCCACTAACCTTCACCCACTTTTGCGTGAGCTTGGTCGCAAATACCTTCAGTGTTTACGTCATCCAAAAAAAAAAAAGAATGTAGGTTTAAAGGGCAGAGGGCGAGTAGATAGAAAACAAGATGGCGTGCAGTGGTGGAATGAGATGCTCTTGAAAACATTTATTTATTCTTGGCCAGATTATTGATTATTTTTCCACTAAAATAACATATTGTTAGCGCAATAGCGCTGATGGCAAATATAGATTTAATTGTAGAAGTTTTTGAAAAGTTTATTTAAGAATGTAGTGTTTTTCTTTTTAAATTTGTTCGTATTTTCAAACGTAGGCTTTCAAAGTAATTCAACTTTAAACATTTTGATGAAATTATTGCTATACGATTTTAAGTAGAACTGAAGATCCTTGGTCTGAATTCCTAATCAAGCCTGGATTATTATGATTTATTTGAGATATTAGCAAGACGCTGATTTAGCCCATCTCTAGATCAGAACTGTTACTGTAGAGAAGGGCTTCTCAACCTGTGGGTCGCGACCCCCCAGGGGGTCGATTGACGATTTGCCAGGAGTCGCCTAAGACCATCAAAAATTAGGAGTGTTATTGTCTATTCTTCTATTGCTGTGTGTGTCGGGGGGGGGGGGGTCGCGGCAGATTATAAAAAGGGGTCGCCGAGCTTAAAAGGTTGAGAACCGCTGATAGAGGGAAAGGGATAAAGAGTACGATGCCACCATCTTAAAAGAATCGCATGTACTTTGGAGGCAAATATGCGCTTCGGACTGACGTCGCAATGGCCCCGAGTTCAAATGAAGGACGCTATAATCTTCAATTACTGAAGAAGCATCCAAATCTTAGAAGACAACGTAGACCAGGAAGTAAAGAGTGGTCTTAATGTGCCTGCAGATCTGCAAGTGGGGATGGCTCCTGTTGGCAGTCTTCTTTGACCAGCTGTCTTTAGTTGGCAAGAAGGGGAGGGGAGAGAGACTGCGATTGGTCTCCGGTAGCCACATCATCATATTATATTATTTACATGTTTACTTCACAATTATAAACAGGTAAATCTCACAATTATAAACAGGTAAATCACACGATTATAAACATGTAAACTTCACGATCATATAAAGGTAAACTAGTCAGTTCTCAAAGGAAACTTAAAGCTACTACTTGTATGGATTGGAATGGCAGTGGAGCAGTTTTTACAAAGCATATATCAACTCATTCTGACTGTCTGGTAAAAAATTTGTACATGTTATTTGTCCCACACCCAATCTCGGATCAACCTAAAATTTTGCGCAATTGTTTTAACTAACAAAAACAGTAAAAAAAAAATATTGACCAATTAGTTAATTAGCTATTGGTAATTAATTATTTTGTTTGGTATCGAACAAGGAAAAGAAATTGTACTTCACAGATGTGGTCGTTTAGGTTGAGTTAGTCTCCTTTATACTTTGTAGAGAGAAATAGGTTGCCGATTTTAGCCTTGAAACTAACAATAGTTAACTATAAAAGCTTTGCTGGCACAGTAGTTAACGTATTGGTTTAAGGAGGCTTGAGCCCTAGAGTTCAATGTCAGGTCATTCGAATGTTTTGTTATAGATGCATTAGAAGAGTGATCACGGTACCATTTACTCAGATACTCCTACCCCTTCTTTTTTTCTCAACTAAATCAGACAAGTGATATGATCACAGCATATTGAGAAAGCTAAAAGCATTTAAAAAATTGGTAAAAAATATTTGTAATCTCACAGATCTATTATTGGCAGTCTGGATCTACTACAAATAAAATTACATGACTGGTCCAAACTAATTGAGACAACTACGCTAAATATATTTTTAAAAAAGTATTTTAAATACTTTTCTTGTTCTAGTTTACAATTAAACTGAATTTCACATCTTGAAGTGGACTGTTTGTGACTATTTCATTTTCTATCGAGCTCTTCTTTTCGTAAAAACATGTAAACGTATTCTCTTTGACACATTTTCTTGATAGACTTTCATACAAGGATTTAGTTCAATAAATGTCATAGTTATCATCTGACTATGGCATATGGACTACATAATTTTAATTATCATTATAACACAAGAAAAACATTAAAAATACTTTTTAAAAATATGACTCCTTTATTCAACTTATAGAGCAAATTGTTTTTCTCTTTCAATTAATGAATGTTAGATTTTAAAAAAATGGAACATTTAAATTTATTTCATTTTTTTTTAAACTTGAAAACTAAAGTTTTCTACGTGTGGCTAACGAGCAAGTAAATTTTTTTCTGAGCGATATTCAACTTTTAAATTTATAGAAAAATTGTTAGAGCCTATTTCGAGGTCAATGTCCACGTTCCTTCGCCCTCCATGAAGTTGCTGACTTAAATAGAAGTTTTGTAAAAAAAAAAAAATAATAATCTAATTAGTTGTTTTCTGGCAGTGTCAGGATAGAGAGTCTGAGACAGCAACCAAACTCGCTGCAGTCCTCATTACCATTGCCAACCAAGAAAATTTCTTTTTTGTAGTGGCTGGTCTGCTGCAGGTCTGACAGGCAACAAGAATCTTCTTAGGTATGTTCGTACATATATATATATATATATATAGGGCCTATAACATAAAACATCGGACATAACGATCTCTATGGAATGAGCTTGCCGCCCTATACGGCGCGGAAAGAGCTAAGTATTATAAGTATATTACTTAAATATTCTTAAATATATATATATATATAGGCCTATATATACATTTCTCGTCCCATATGCTAGGACAAATTTGTACAAATGCTCCTTTTTTCCCTAGTGCTATTAGAGCATGGAATGGGTTGCCTGAGCCCGCCAGGAAAACCAGTGACTTAGCAGAATTTAAGTCATTGGTTGACGTGCATGACTTGATACATGACGAGTAAGACGTAATCATTTTTTTTTTTGAAGTAATGTCTGTCTTTTATAAGATCAGATTTATAACCTGAATCAGAACTTTAGATCTGAACCGAATCGAACTCGAACTGAAATCAAACAGGATCGAATTTTATAAGATGGGTTCGATTTCCATCTCTAATATCTATCTATAACTATCTACATGTATCTATATCTTTGAATATATTTAGCTATGGCTGCTATGGGATGTGTTACATGTACACCAACACATTTTCATTAAGAACTAAGAACATTAACTCCGCCCTCCCGTCTACGGAATGATAAATAGAAAGTAATTAAATATAGAATTAACTCTAGTGGGCCCATGGAACTTTGCCCGAGCCAAGTTTAACACTTTTCTGTCCACCAAGTTGCCATCCAATCAATAATGGCCTTTCACAAAATTGCTCCAGACTTGCCAAATATGTCACACAGGTCAGTGCAGGGAACACCAGGGACGGTCTCAGTGACCGAGTTTCCTTTATTACATGTGTCATTTATGTGTGTCTGCTTCTAAGTGTGTGTGTGTGTGTGTGTCTGCCTTGTTTTGTGTGAGTGTGTGAAAAAAAATGTTTCAGATGTTTAAACATGTTATTGGACAACGTCAATAGTTGAAATGCGTTCCCAAACGCTAGGGTTGCGGAAAAGGGTATCAAAGCACTTAGAACAATTAGAACTCTAGAAGTTCTAGAAACAAAAAAAAGGGGGGGGGGGTACATTCAATGCTATTATGCTAGTTTATATTAGCACTTGTTTACTAAAGGCCTGCTAAAATTGCGCCATGTTACCACAATCACTAAATCATACATAATGACTCAATCATTCTATCATATATGACACACTCGCCACATCATATGACACAATCATTACATCATATATGAGACGATTACTGCGTCATATTGTATATATATATATATATATATATATATATATATATATATATATATATATATATATATATGAGACTATTGCTACATAATATTTGACACAATCGCTACATTATATATGAAACAATCACTACATCATATGACACATTCGCTACATCATATATGACATAATCATTACATCACATGACACAATCACTACATCATATGGGCCCACGACACAATCATTTTATCATATATGACAAATCACATCATTTACGACACAACCATTTTTATCATATATGACAATCGCTACATCATATAGGTATGACACAATCATTACATCCTATATGACACAATCACCACACCATATATGACACAATCGCTACAAAAATATCTGAAAGACCACCACAGTTTATTTTCTTTCACATGTGCACTCATAGTTGACCGAGGCTCGCCGTTGTTCTACTGTTCTTATCTTCTCCAGTTTCCCGACATGTTGGAAAAGAGGCGAGAAGATAGAGATCTCGCAGACGATAGAGATCTCGCAGACGATTTATTCTTGAGTAACGAAAAGGGGTCACAAAGGTCAATGTTTGATGTAAGGTGTGAGGCTTGATAAACTATTTATGGTTTAAGTAAAGTGGTCTGAGTATATAACGTGGTAGATGTTATCTACTAGATAGGCCACAAACGTAATAATAACAAGAAAATAGAAACCATTCTTTAAACAAAAAAAAAAAGTTTATATTAAGTGTAGTTGTATCATTAGTTTGGATCAGTCATGCAATTAAATTTGTAATAGAATCTTGACTAACAATAATAAACCTGTGCGTTTAGAAATATTTTTACCATTTGGTTTTGTTTAGCGCAATTTCATGGTTTCAGCTTTCTCAATACCATCTGATCCTATCAATTGTCTGGACCAGTTGGGGGAAAAAAAAGGGGGAGGGGGGTATCTTTGTGAATGTTACCATAATATCTTTTAAACGCATTAATGAATGAAAAAATTGAAAGACCTGAATTCGGACTTGAGGGCTCAAGCGTCCTAAAGCCAACACTCCAACCGTTGTGCCAGCAAATAGCTGAGGAAAATTGAAGGTTTTATATTTATCTATAGTAAGCTTTAAACCTTAAAGCGGCGACCAACAGGCACCAATTCAACTAATACCACCACATCAGTCAAGTACAATTTCTTTTTCCTGTTCGATTCCAAACAAAATAATTAATTACCAATAGTTAATTAACTTATTTGTTTATTTATTTTACTTGATTCTTGTGTTGTCAGGTAAAAGAAATAATTGTGCACAATTTCAGCTTGATCCGAGATTGTGTGTGGGAGAAATGACGTGTACAAACTTTTTACCAGAGTGAGTTGCTATAAGCTTTGTAAAAAAGTTTGCCTCCCCTCTCAAAAAAAAAAAAAGAAAGTCATAAATAAAAAAAGATATTTCTCGGTTTCTCAATTCTATATCGAAATACATGTATAGAATAAGCTTAGAATTGCTTAGTTAGTCCTAATGTAGGTAAAAGGCTTATGTCAGGGGTGCCCAAACCATGGAGCATGCGCCAAAAGTGGCGCATTACAAAATTACAAGTGGCGCATTCATGGGCGTGGCCAGGATTTTTTTCGGGAGGGGGGAATTTTGCCCCCCCCCCACATATATATGTATACATATAATATACATATATATATATATATATATATATATATATATATATATATATATATATATATATGTGTGTGTGCGTGCGTACGTCTGTGTGTACATAATTAATCTTTATTACATTCTGACCCTTCATTCTATCGGAAGACGTTTATTTTACCCTAGAATAGGTTCTTCCTGCAATTAGTGGAAAAATTGTATACTCCCTTCCATTGCCAGCAAGGGGGTCTGGGAGAGCTCTGCACTATTTCCGGTATTGAAAACCAACAAAATGCATATTCTGAGGTATCTACAGTGCATTATCCTGCTATTAAAAATTTTTATTTCAAAAACCTTATGTTCTGATCCTACTGCGTCGTCGGCGCATTGGGCGGCAAGCTGCTTCCACAAAAATCTGTCACTGGCAATGTCGAAAGCCTCTTCCCACCTGCTCTGAGGACCTGCATGAAAGCGATGTCCCTGTTTGCGCTTTCCTGGTAAGGCCTCCATGTCATCGAAACTCATATTATGCGTAATTCTTTTTGTCGGAGAACATGTCCCGCAAAACTCATGCAATGCTCTGTCACAACCTTACTTAGGGGTCGACTTTCAGTTCGGCATAGGATTTCCTTGATTGAGACCAGATCTCTATAACTGACTCCTAACATCCGTCTTAGCCATCTTTGTTGAGCCACATTTAGTCTTTTTCAATTTGGGCAAATGACTATTCACGGCACTCTATTAAGGAGCCCAGCCACAGGTAGAAATGTGTAGCCTCTCTTGGCTAGGCGACTGTAGTTTGCTTTAGATTTTAAATCGAAAATGGAAGTTTTCTCGTCAAAATCATCTGTTTGGGGGGGGGGGGTATTCAAAACACCCTTAACTTCGCTCATAGAAATAGGTCACCGTAGTTAGCTTTACAATAATATTGCAGAGAGAGGCTTTTAACCTCTGGAGGAAGAGCACAGCTTGGCTACGCTCATAGAATTTTTAGTGTGTAATTTGCTTTTTTTTTATATTGAAGAGGTACTTTTTTGGTTTCAAACCCCGCTAAAGGGGGGTTTAAACTCAAAACCCCCTTTTATCGTCAAAATCAATTTTAAGGGGTTTTAAACTAAAAAATCTGTGGATTATATTTTTTAAAATTCAAAACCTCCTTTGCTACGCTCATAGAATTTGGTGACTGTAGTTCGCTTTAGAATAAAATTGAAGAGAGAGGTTTTCAACCTCAAAACTCTCTGCATGTGGGTAGTTAAACTCAAAACCATCAGGAAAGGTTTTTAACTTTTAAAAAAGCCTTCAGAGTGAGGGGGGGGGGCTTAAACTCAAAACCACCTGATTTAAAAAAAAAATATAGCACAAGAATTTACGACACCCAAATCGACCGAAATGTTTATAAAACTAATCCGACCAAAGAACACAGAACACGTTAGTTTATGGTTTAATGTAATAGTTCCTATATGGTTTGCCATGACAAAGGCGTTTTTCTTTTCGTGTGTTGGAAATTGAAATTTTTTATGTTACCTATTTAAGTTTTTTGTTTTAGAAAAAAAAATGATAATTTTAACAAAGAACTTTTTGGCATTAAGTCACTTAAAACAAAATTTAAACAAGATTACAAAGAGAGTTTGTGTTACACAAACTCAGAGGCGGCCCCCGTCAAAGTCGGATCCCTGTCGGATCTGCATATTCGCAAAAAATATTCAAGAGGGGATTTAATTTTGATGGTCAAAAGATTCAATTAGCGTAAATTTAAATTTCGATTAAATAAAAAATAGTAGATTAGTTTTAGTGTATTATAACATTGCAATATTGATCAAAACGTTTGGAAATGAAAATCTACACTTTTTTTTTTACACTTTAAGTTTATAAATTGAAATAATTCTACATCTTAATCTAGTCTATTTTAGTCTAAACTAGATCTAGAAATTCTAGATCTAGACTCTAAAATAATTTTAATTAGAATATAAATCCAGATATAGATATACTGTAATAAAAATCTAGATCTAGTTTAAAAAATCTAGATTAGATCTAAATCAAGATATCATTCCTTTTTAAACGTGAGTCACATAACGAGGCTTAATAAACATTACTATACCCAGTTCTTTTCTCATTTCATTTGAAGAATTAATCCCATATAACGTCAGAGGAAAAAAAACCACCAAGTCACACGGCCTAGCTAGACTAAAATCACCAACAGACAAAACGCACAAAAATAATCTTCTTTTATTCGGATGGGGGCACTAAATAAAAAATAAATAAAATCTGATTTTTAAAAAAAGTTTAAGGAATTGATTTAGCCCCCGATCATGTTGCGCCGTTACGCTACTGCACGAAAATCGCTGCATAAAAAGTCCATTTAAAAATGTGCGTGATATTTACATACAAAGTGCATTATTAGCCTTTATAAACAAACAGAAGTGTTTTCTTTTAATTTTAGCAGCTAGTAGACCAGAAAAAACGTCTTTAACTATTATTTATATTTGTTGTAAACATTTCCTGTACATTTTAAAAATATGTTTGACTTAGTGATACTGAAAATACACAAAACTTTTCCATCTTTGTTAGCATATTGTAACATTGCCTCCCTTACATTTACGTAATTGTTTTAGAATTGGTGTATTTTTATGAAAAAATCGCTTGCATAATTAATTTTATAAATTAAACGGTTTGCTTTTAGAAAACCAAAAGTAGCCGTTGCACCTATACTTTTCAAGCCGCATTTAATGATGAAATAATATTTTTCATATCTCTTCTAGTTTTCGAGATCTGAGTGTGACAGACGGACAGACGGACATTTTGCACAAACCTAATAGCGGTTTTTTCCCTTACGGGGGCCGCTAAAAATGGTCAAATGAGTGGTATTTCGCGTGTAGATAAATCAGTGTTTCTCAAACTGTGTGCCGCGGCACACTAGTGTGCCGCCGAAGATTTGCAGGTGTGCCGCGGGAGTTTTGAGAACGCCACACGTAGAGCGTTATACAGGTCTACCTACTATTAAATTTTTATTTTACTTTGCGATGACATCTCCACTTGCAATGACCAGTAATAGTAGTTGATGGCTCCATAGTGACGGAAAGGGGTGCTAGCTCTTCAGTTTATGGAATTGTCCACTATACATATATTATTATAATGACTCAAATGTAGGCCGCCTTAGCAGACGTACAGCAGTTCTTGAATTGGTAACGATAATAATAAGCGATGTGTTTCATGTAAATTGTTTAGGTGTATGCTAATAATAACAAATTATCAATAAGCGTTATTCATTGTTATCCATGGAGAAATACGTTAGCAAGAATGAAACGTTTATAGCATTAAATGAAAAGCAAGGAACCAAACGAAGGTACAAAGAAGATTACATAGGATATGGTTTCATATCTTCGGGACCTGAAGATACTCCACTGCCATTCTGTCTGATCTGCAATGCAACTCTGTCGAATGAGGCGCTTGTTCCAATCAAATTGAAGAGGCACTTGGAAACAAAACATCCAGCTGTAAAAGCGCAACCGAAGGAATACTTCGAAAACATCAGGACTCAACAAAATAAACAAGCTTAGAAACTTACGAAGTACCTAAAGCTGCCTGAAAAGGGATTGATTGCAAGTTATAAGGTTGCTCAGTTATTAGCAAAACGCAAGAAAGCACACACAGAGGCTGAATCAATCATTGCACCAGCTTTAGCAATAGTTGTTGAAACTATCCTTGGACCCGATGCCGCCAAAAAAGTTTTAAAAAAGTTCCTTTGTCAAATAATACTATCTCGCGCAGAATTGAAGACTTATCGTCCGATTTACAAGATCAAATCTGCGAACACTTCGACGTGACTGAGAATGAAGTGTTTCTGCTGTGTCTCTTCAAGTTGATGAATCCACTGACGTTAGCGGCAAAGCCCAGCTGCTAGCTTTTATTCGGTTCATAAAGGATGAAAAATGTGTCAACGAATTCTTATTTTGCAAAGACTTACCAACTACGACTAAAGGCGAAGATATTTTTAAGTGGTGAACGAAAACATTTTGCTATTCAAAGTATAGTGGAAAAACTGCGTCAGCGTTTGCACCGATGGCTGTCCTTCCATGCAGGGAAATAGAAAGGGATTCGTCACTCTTGTGCGTCAAGAAAATCCAAATGTATTAGTTGTTTACTGCATGATTCACAGAGAAGCTCTTGCCTTCAAGTCCTTGCCGAAAGATTTGATGTTTGTTCTGGATCAAGTGATTCAAGTTGTAAACTTCATCAAATCTCGACCGCTTGCATCCCAACTTTTCTCAGAGATTAGTGAAGCAATGGATTCAGACTACAAATGCCTCCTGTATTACACCAACGTTCATTGGCTCTCCAATGGAAAAGTGCTAAAGCGTGTCGTCCATCTCAAGGCTGAGCTGATTTCATTCTTGGAGGCTGAAAAAAAAGACTTTGGATTTTCTATTCATGACGAGATCTGGTGGGTTAAGGGGACATTTCTCTCTGATTTATTTGACAAATTAAATTTTCATTGAATTTAAGTCTTCAAGGACCATTGGAAACCATCAAAACTGAAATCATTTGGGGAAAAATTGATTGTCTTCGTGGCAAAGTAAGATCTCGAAAGGACTGCTTTCCTACTTACAATGAATGTGCTTCAAATAAAGAAATCACCCCGAAATTCTGGACACTTTAAAACACCTGCAGTCAGCATTGAAGGAATTATTTCCAACAGTTGGAAGTAATGACTATGGATGGGTCAGCTCTCCATTAGGAAACAATGAAGCTACAAATCTTACATCTGAAGAAGAAGAGCAGCTCATTGATTTAAAAAACGATGCAGTTCTAAAGTCAAGTTTTGCCGAAAAAAGCCTGGATGTGTTTTGGATTTCAATCAACAAGTTATATCCTGCAATCAGTTTAAAGCAATCAAAATAATTCTTCCATTTGCATCTTCATGGTTTTGTGAGTTTGGATTTTTAGCACTGACTGAAATCAAGTCTAAGAAAAGAGAGAGACTTCTTACAATAGACGATGAAATGCGAGTTTGTTTGTCGACTTTGGCGCCTCGAGTAGATCGCATTAGCTCTCAAAAACAGGCACACCCTTCACATTAAATGTAATACTTAGGTCAATTTTTTTTTCTTTTTATTATAAAACAACTGTTGCTCTTCGTGGTGTGCCGCGAAATTTTTGTAGTTTTTTTACTGTGCCGGCAGACAAAAAAGTTTGAGAAACACTGAGATAAATAAATGATTTAGATCTAGTCCTTATAAATACAGCGGCTTAATGCTACAGATTTAACACTTTATACTCTATTAATATTGCCCACACACATGATCGTTTTTTCCGAAAAAGGAAATATCAAACTTGACGTAACAACGAGCTATTGGTTAAAACTGCCCACAGGTTGTGACCTTGCAGGTCAGTGTTGAGGCCTACTATAACGATTGGTCTCGGTTTATGGTTAGTTTGACCTGAATCTTTTTTTTTTTTCTTTTTTTTTTAAATTATGATTCATTTGACCAGCCATAATCCTTTATTTTTTTAGACTCTTCAACCAATAACTTTAAATTGGCTAAGCATAGTCGAAACCGAGTAGGCCTACTTCATGTGGCGACCACATTTTTGAATGAGAACCATCGCTGGTTACAGCTATCTAAGAAAAGGTCGTAACGAAATAACTAGAAACATTTGGTCTTAGCCACAACTGCGGTCCCAAGACAGACACGAGACATATAGATCTAATCCACTGACTTTTTTTTTTTGTATCGACACAGACAGGACGATAAGTTTACTTTACGTCACGTGACCTTTTCTTTTCATAAAATCGAAAAATTGTGATCGAAAGAAAAGGACACAGACCTTCAGTTGATTTAACAATGTGTGCAACAAGTTAAAGGTTAGCCGTAAGAAGATGTACGTGGAAAGAAAAAGGTTCGATTCTGTGTTTATTTGAAAAATAAAAAACATTGAGGGTAAGACTAGGGCTACGTCTAATTTTTATTGGTCATCATTATAGTTTTGTGTTGTTTAAACGAGCTAAAAAAAAGTAGGCTAACACACAAGCAGAGGCGTAGCTATGGTGTGGGGGGGGAGAATTTTAAAATCCCCCGGACCCCCTCTTGAGGAGGACCTTCAAATGAGTGTTTTTTACATCAAATATTAAATACTACGCAAAATACAGGGGCCCCCTAAGAGACCAAGCCCCCGGACCCCCACATGATGGAAAATTCCTAGCTACGCCCCTGCACACAAGTTAGGCGTAATCATAAAAACGTTTGAAATGACAAGATATAACTGAATAGGTTTCTATATATTGTTTTGATTCACATCTCTGACAACTACATTCAGTGACGTAGCTAGGGATTTTGGGTCTCGGGGGAGGGGGGGGGGCTTGACCTCTTTAAAAGCCCCTTCATTTTTTTAACATCATGACATGAGATAATGGCGTAATATTTAATGTAAAAACAAATTCGGACACTCATTTGGGGGACCCCTCAAATGGGTGCCAGGGGGGATTTTCAAATTTGGATTCCTCCTCCCCCCACTCTACCTACGCCACTGACTCTGTTCAAGTTCTACTTTTTTTTTTTGGGTACTCTGATAAGTAACACCTTTTTTAAAAATAATTATTACCAGAACTATTTCCATAAATTTTTTTTTATTGCGCTCTAAATGTAACGTCTGGGCAACTGCTAACTGCTGTAGGTTTCTAGGGCCGAATTATCCATTAAGTAACTATTGTTCTGTCTGCATCCTCTCCTGAACCTATGGTTTGCACTTAGCCTAATCACATTCGCTCTCTCTCCATCTCTCTCACAAACACCTATAACAGGTGTTATGCCTATAAAGATAAATAGCTGGAGGAAAGTTATATATTAATTTCTAGCGGTCACCGAAAGGGGAAAAGACGCTATTAGTTTTGTGTGGAATGTCTGTCCGTCCGTCCCGTTTAGATCTCGTAAACTAGAAAAGATAGTGAAAATCCGACATCATAATATTTTAGACCATTCAAAGTTCTGATGTAAAGGCTACTATTTTTATTTAAATCACTTATGCAAGCAGTTTTTTTTTCATAAAAGTACACCATTTTTACAACTATTCACTATTAATAGTAACAAACACTGAAGGCTCTTTAGTAGGAGAGGCAAAAAATGTACCATATTTATAACACATTTATGCAAATGGTTTTAGATTTTTTGTCAAAAAAAATATTTTTACATTTGTATTGCTAAGTTAAGTAAGTTCTGTCATACTAACTACTACATTTACACAAACTAATGTTAACTTTTTTTTTTTTAAAGAGAAACAATGTATTTAGTTTGCATATAAGTTATAATATAATTTAAAACAACAATTAATAAGAAGTATTTCATATTATCGCTAACACAACTGTTTTGTAACGCAAGTGTTTTTTTGCTTGAGAATTTTAATTGACCCTTTGCAAAACAATTAGATCAATTAGATATTCATTATTAGACATAAGTTAGGCTAGGTTCACATCTAACTTCACATTCACTTTCACCTATCCTTTGGACTGCTGGCCCGCTGGGGCAACAAACATGACCTGTCAACCTTCTTTTTCCATTCTTCTCTGTCATTTGTCTAAGATAGAATTTCATTCTAATGTTCTTTCTGAAAATATTAAAACCTGCCTTTTTACCTGCCTGGGTGGACCACTTCGTGGGCCGGTTTTGAGTTTGTGTTTTCACACAAACTGTCTTTGTAACCTTGTTTTTTTGTTGTTTTTTTATTTAGTTAATTAACACAAGCAACGTCCTTGAGTAAGTAGACTAGATCTAGAGTAATCTAGATAGCGCTGCTTTAATAGTTAGCGACGAAATACCTAGGTTAATTACTTTTCAGTAATGATAATAGTCCCAATACCAAGAGACTAATTAGTATTACACAGGCCACTGTCGTTTGGGCGGGAAATTAATTGTCGTAGCCTATATCCCTGATTAAAAAAAAAAAAAACATTTTGTAGACTTGATGATTAATATTATTCTAAATGAAAAGAAAACATTGCAACAAGGCTGCAAATAACATCTGGGTTTTTATGGTCGGCATAAATTGTTTTATGTATGTCAGGGGTATTTCAGTTCATGCTCGAAGATTGTCTCTTCCCCTCCCCAGCTTTGTGTAAAACAAAAAACTTAGTTCTACCCAGCGGGCCTCGCTAGGGTTGGTGTCACCCAGTAGGGCAAGATCATTGTGCCGCACCAACTAACCATATCTTCAAATATTTTCAAAATTTGTTGCCGATAAACGTATCGAGCTGTGGCGTAGCTAGCCATGTGCGGGTGGTGCGGACCACACGGGGCATCAAGTGGTGAGGGGCATCAAACTAAGGATACATTTTCTCAGTAAAAACAACACAATCTAGTATGTATTTAGTTTCAGGCATTTTGAAAAGAATTTAATTACCACTGTGCAATGACAATCGAGAGAAAGGTAAAGGACATTTCTCTCATAAGACACTCAATTACAAGCTTGAGGAACTTTCTCATGATGTATCTAAGCAGATGAAGAACCATATTCATGAATGTTTCTTTGGAGGAAATTTTTTAACGTTTGAAATGTTATTTGAACATTTTATTAAAATTTATAAAAGAACTTTGTGATAATCTCAACGTCGTTAAAAAAAAACAATATTGGCCTTGAGTTACTCCATGGAAAAACCAGAGGATCAGACATGTCAAGAAAATCAGCAAATAATGTATGAACTTTATAAGTAACGGTATCTTGACTAATGGAACACTGGTAGAGATCAGCCTCTTCTGAAATATAACCGCATTGCACCAAGAGTCTCTTTGTAGAAAAAAAACTTTGGAATTTGCAGCATGTTATGATAAGATACATTTTGTATAGTGTGTGAATAAAATTAGTGCAAGTATGTGTGCCCAATAGAATTGTAACAAAAGTGGCTCACGAGAAATAAAAAGTTGGCCATTTGGGACTTCAAAAATTAAACGACGTCATTTAATGGAGTTTCTAAACATTAAATCATAACTATCGATTTTACTTTATTAATACTCAATATGGAATAATTAAAATGCAAATTTAAACGAAATTTTAACTGGCTCTCAAAAAAAGATATCGTCTTAGTGCTCCTCTTGTCAGTACTGAACGTTTCGGATATTTGGTTTGAGTTTAAATAAATGTACATTTACCCAAAAAACAAAAGAAAATATAATAGATAGATCTATATCTATATATATTAAACTTGCATGGTCATATTCAGTATCTACCTATAGTACCTTAAAGCTTTTAAAAGTTATATCCTTTTACAAAAATGTCTCCCATTGCGGCCTGCACCCCCTCCCCTCCCCCAGTGACTTCACTGATTCACGATTATTTCAACAACCGGAAATTTGGTAACCCTTTTTTTTTTTAAAAAGTAAACTACTATTAAGTACGCTCTCAATAAAACTGTTATAGGCCTACTAATGATGGTAATTTGTTTGGTTCATTAACCTTAAAACATAAGACAGGTGCCTTAATGACTTTTGCTACCATTACTCCAGTCCCATTAGGTCCAACCAGAATGGACACCGTCATTACCACTTCGTTAATGGTGCTTGTCTGTTAGGGTTAAAACATACAAGTGTTAACAAGCTTGTTGAAAAAAAAAATGGACTAGGAAGGTCACTGCGTGTAGAGAGAAAAGGTTTGAGCCCCCTGTCACACACACTAGTTGTCACCACTTCAAAGCTGGTGCCATTGAGTGGATACCCCATTTTAATATTATGATTGGTATTCACAAGTCATGGTTTAATAAGGTGAACACTTTTAACCGTTAGTTAACCAGAGTTAAGGGCAGTGAGTTGGTGATAGTCAATTAATAGAGTTACTTTGATAGCAGTCAGTTGATACAGGCAGTAAGAACAGTCAGTATGAGTGAGAGTTAGTAGAAGTCTGTTGTTGTAAGCAGCCACAACGGAGTTATTATTATGAAGCAGTTGAGACTTGTACCAGTTATTAAGTTATTACTTTATTCGTTAAGTTTTCTATAAAGGATTACTACCGAGTATTCTTGAATGTGTATCATATTCACAATGTGGTGTTGTTGTATATATTAAACGTATTATTTGTGTCTGCTACAGGTTGTGTCATTTCCCCATTTACGAGAGAGTCTGTGAATTTCTATGTGCGTCATTTATAAGACTCAGAACACGCACACAAGAGCCCAATGTCACCACCATGCCTACATCCATAAACCACACCAGTAATATTATAGTGTCAGAAAATAATACGATGACACTAGTACAACTTCATAGTGTCTATATTTGGCATATTAGTCCAATATGTTAAATAAAACAAATCTTACCAAAAAAAACAATAACAAATAACTAGGTAACTGTAAACGTGCATATCTTACATGGGATCGGGTTTTAGGCAAGTGTTTCCAAAACTTGTAGATACGGTACCAATTCTTACACAGAGAACACTACGCTGGCACTCACATGCCAGATGTAAGAATCCCTAAAGACATCCTATACTCTGAGTTTGCAGAGGGGGTCTGACCCAAAGGCCGCCAGAGACTAACCTACAGAGATGTCTGCAAAACGAGACATGAGAACCACGGCATCGACCAAAGTATGTGGGAGGAGATAGCCCAAGACCGGACGGCATGGAGACTGACTGTACGTGATGGTACGAACTTCGCCGAGTGCAAAAGAAACGAAGCTGCACCAGCCAAGAGAAAGAAAAAGAAAGCTGCCCTGTCAGCTAGCCCTAGGACAAATGCATATACATGCACGAACTATGGCAAACTCTGCCGCTCCATAATTGGCTTGATCAGTCACTCCAGATTCTACCCCGTCTCAAGACGAAACCAAAGTCAGTGACTCATCTGGGCGTATCCATTGTCTTCCGAGACAGAAGGAGCCATAAATAGATACCGGTATTAGATTTAATGTTCATTGACATCCATCCACCATCTCCCTTTTTCAGCTCTCTCAGCGGTGTCCGGGGCGGAACAAAGGTTTCTCTTTCCTGCATTCTCTAATAAGAAGACCGCATGTCAATGAAGTTAAATAACGAAGAGGTGGGACTGGCCAATACTGAAAAAAAAAATTCGAGGCAGTAAATATTGTAGCCCACATTTGCTATGGGCTTGATCGTCCTAAGATCACGTTGTTCAACTGAAGTTCACCCAGGCCTGTTTAGTTCATGAAAAAAAAAGACGACAATAGAAAGATGAGATGCCAATCGAGAGAGATTTGGCTGCTCTAAAGAAAGATGGGTAGAATCGCATTGGGGAAAACGTAGCTTATAGAACTGTTTTCTTCATGATTTAAAACTTATTGATAAGCAAAATGGGCAACTAACTCTCAGTAACACAGGAGATTTGATAGATCAACTGCCACACATTAAGATTTTGTTACAATTTCCGCTATAGCCAAATTATTTTTTTTTAAATTAATATTTAGTTGGCAACATTGTTTAGTTTATCGTAAAAAATCTCAAATACAAACACAAGCATGTCAGTAACAAGAAGGCCTATTTCTTTGTATAGAGGTATTTATTTCCTTTAGCACTCTCAAACCATTTTTTTGCTGAAGTCAATAATGGTAAATCAACAGATATCAATCTTTATAAATTATTCCTAGGTCACGTCGCTAAACTGGTTGATCATGATCTTCACTTGCAAGACACGTCTCACTATTGGCAGCATCTTGTCATATGTCTATGACATTGTATGAAGGGTACGGCAGGGGCGAAACTAAACAATCTGTCCATAGAGACCATAATCCTGTTTTTACAAAGCTTATATCAACTCACTCTGTCTGTATGGTATTGTACACCCTATTTCTCCCACACCCAATCTCTGATGTAGCTGAAATTGTGCACAATTATTTCTTTTACAACAAAAATTAACAAATTAAATTATGTAATTAATTATTTTGTTAGGTTTCTTGAACAAGGGAAAGAAATTGTACTGACAAGTGTAGTGGTATAAGTTGAATTAATCCCCTTGAGGACTCGAGCCCTGAGCGAACTTTTTTTTTATGCATTTAAAAAAAACGATCATGTAATCATTCACAAAATACCATACCCCCTCCTTCTTCCCTCCCCTTTTCACAACTTGTCCAGACAAGTGATAGGATCATAGCGCATTGTGTAAGCTAAAAAAATAACACCAATAGTAAGCATATTTCTAGTCTAACAGATTTATTATGTCTAGGTCAATTGTGGGCCTACATGACTGAAATTGATACAATTACTCTTGATATAAGCTTTGATTTCATACGATGTACTTTTTTAGCGGCCCCCGAAAGGCGAAAAGACGCTATTAGTTTTGTGTGGAATGTCTGTCCGTCCGTCCCGTTTAGATCTCATAAACTAGAAAAGGTAGTGAAAATCCGACATCATATTTTAGACCATTAAAAGTTCTGATGCAACGGCTAGTTTTTTTCTTTTCTGAAAGCGAAAAATCTAATTTTTTAAAATCACTTTTAAGCAGTTTTTTCATAAAAATACACCATTTTTACAACTATTCACTACCGGTATTAATACTAACAAACACCAGAGGCTGTTTTGTAGGGAAGACAGTTATTTGCCAAATATTGAACACATTTTTTTTTTTACATTTGTATTACTAAGTTAAGTAAGTTCTGTCATACATACTATACATTTACACACAAAAAAAATGTTGTTGTTTTTTTAAAGAGAAACAATCTATTTAGTATGCATATAAGTTGGACATAATTTAAAACAATTAATAAGTACATAGTTTTTCATATTATCGCGTGAGCTGCAGAAGCAACATATAGCTATAAAACACTTAACTAATGGACTTTTTTTTTCGTAATTTTTCTTGAGGATTCGAATAAGAGATTGACCCTTTCAAAAACAATTAGATATTCGGTATAAGACATTAGTTAGGCCAGGTTCACGTCTAACTTCACATATCCTTTGGACTGCTGGACCGCTGGGGCACCACACACGATCTGTCAATCTTCTTTCTTCATTCTTCTCTGTCATTTGTCTTTGATAGAATTTCATTCTGATGTTCTTTCTGAAAATTTTGAAACCCACCTTTTTATCTACCTGGGTGGACCACTTCGGGGGCCGATTTTGAGTTTGTGTTTCCACACAAACTATCTTTGTAACCTTGTTAAATGTTTTTCTTGTTATTTCTATTAATTTTGAAGAGGGGTAACTACTGGATAGTTTAGAATGATTTGTTTAATCTAAAAAAAAAATCGTCTGAGAAAGGTATATAAATTGTTTTGACTGATTACAGCATTTTTTTTGGCTACGCCCCTGGATGCTACATTTCTTCGGTTCAAAAGAACTTCCTAATTTTCCGAAACCACACTTTACGCGCCGCCCCCGCTCGGTCCCTTTACACGTCTTGAGCAAGGAGATCCAAGACAAGTATTGATCGCCAGGGTCTTAACAAGGCTGATGCCGAGAACTGAAAATGATGAAAACTGAAATGAATGTGTGTGTGTGTGTGTGGCGAAAGAGAGGTGGGGGGGGCGGTGAATGATTCTGAAAACGAGACAGACAGAAGGGGAAGTAATTGGAAAGAATGGCAAGGCCGGCTGTGAGAAAAAGAAGTTGAATATTTTTAGAAATCGATTTCGCCTTGCCCCAGACGGTGCCAGTTGACATTGGCACGGCGACACGACGCTCCTGTCTGGGGACACAGTCCAGACGACAAAGCACAGACTGCTTGCTCACCCGTTTCTTCCACCCGCCACCCCCCCCTTTCCTTGTATATAATATACTCCTTAGTAAGCCTACTGACCATCAGCTAAATATAGAACGCATATAATCGAAGGGTCACCTGAGACGTGTGGATAGCATTGTCTTGAGGACCGGGTGAGCTTGTTTTTGAGAGTGTGGCCCGACATTTGAAAAGTGTAAATCATCTTTTCACTTAATGCTATTGGGAATAATGTCTAAATATAGTCCTGATGTAATCTCTTGTTCCTTATAGGCTTTCATCAGGGGCGGACTCGATGTCTAAACCGGCCCAGGCATTTCTAAACAGTACATTTCGTAGTTTGTTATTATATGATGGGTCTCCAATTATAGGCCTACCTGTTCTCAAAATCATTTTTTATGACGTATCGATAACTGTATGCATGCTCTATATCTTTAAAATAAATATAGGACTTATGTTGCTTTTGAATCGCTATGTTTGTTGGTCCTAAAGGATGAAGCCTACTAATAGCACTGTCTATGGATGTAGGCTATTATATTATTTTTGAAAATGTGTGAGATTAAATTAGTATTACACTGTAGTCTGTAAAAGATGTATTAAACGTTACACTCATATAGCCCCTTATATAAGAGAATATTATAAAACCTTTAACAATTTTATGCGTGCCATAGTGACATTCATGCGACCCTTTAGGCCCACTTGAGTACCGGCCCACCGGACATTTTACCAAAATAGCCAGTCCGCCCCTGGCTTACATTCCTTTTTTTTTATCTGAATACAGGTACGCATGTTTTTCAATGTTAAAAGATATAGATCTATAGGCTTCTAATAGATTTACATTTTAATTAATTAATTATATTTTTTTAGGGGAAAGGAGTCAATTTTTTTTTGTAAAAGGATCTCTGCATTTTCATTTTGAAATATTTTTTCCAAAACAAAGATTTCGTTTCGTTACATTTGTTATTATAAGAGATCTATAGGCCCTTTTGTGGGCTAATGTTTCATCTAATGTCAAGTCTTCATGTGTAGAGCTATATAGCTTCAATTATCTATTGTAAAATATATATATATATATATTTTATGTTGGCCCTTCTATACCGATACTGGGAGAACCCGCGTTTGTTATTCACCATAACAAAACTGTGTGATTTACAGTTTTTCAAATCTAAATACAGCACCATGCACTAACCCTAAGTTACACAAGACACCGGTCAAAAGGAAGACGTGTTTATCTTTAACAAACTAGACCACATTACATTCCTAGTGCCATCATCTTTTAGCAGGCCTACATGTTAGAAGCAGATGAGATTCCAAGATAAAAAATCGCCCATGTTTTTACGTCTCGAGTGCTAACAAAGGTGTCATGTGACCAGTGCAACGATCAATTGCCTTTAGTTTCATTCACTAAGTCAAATACGCCATTAGTCCTGAAATTAAAAAATCCCAGGCTTTAATTGGATTCGAACTGGTGACGCCGAGGTAAAACAATTCACCACTCAAGTAGCTTTCGTTGAGAAACTGTTTAATGCCAGATCTCGGCCACACGCACACAAAGTATCATTTAATTATTCTAAAATGGCATGCATCCATTCTAAACAGCTGTAACAAAAAAAAACTGGCCAAGGCAGCCAGTTTGTAACGGGGGGGGGGGGGGGGTTTTACTGTAAGATGATGTGGAGGTTTTAAAAAAGTACACACACACAAAACACAAAGACTGCTACAACAATAACAGTGTATTGATTTTATTTACAATTTCGTTTTAAAAAAAATCACTTTATAAAAGAATACGTGTTACTAAGGTTAATAGTGTAGTGAATAGTTTTCATTTCATCAATTCGTCCATGACTTCATCTTAAATATCATTAGGTACAAAAAGTAACAGCAAAGTCATGCTTCACTGAGCACAAATTTGGCCCACAAACCAAGACACCGAAAGCCAAAGGGCATGAAATCTGTTTATTACACATATGAAGACACCCAATGTGGAAATGGCAAAAAAAAAAACCCAAAAAACTTTCTAAAAATCTGATTAAAAAAACCTGAGTGAACAATTTCGAGTACATGCAACATTAGATCGCAATCAATTGATAAGTAAAACTTATTGTAGAGCTTAAATGAGAAATAGCTTTCAAAACACTGGGCTTGTTAGTTTGACATGTCTCGGATGTTCCTTTACGTTTGATGATAAATGCATCCTAGACCAAAACTCAAGTAGTCCCATGTGAGATGGCAGTGTTCAAACCCGGGACCATTGAATGACAGCCCTGAGCGCATACCATACTACCAGGCAGAAATGTGTTTAATTTATTTAACCTGTCTAGAAGCAGTTTTCATATGATACTGTCAGGTGTGTGGCTGGTCAAGTGGAGATGGGGACAGGGGTTACAGAAATAATAATAATAATGAAAGCATTAGGTCAGATCTGTAAAAAAAAACAACTTCTTGGACATTTGGTCATTCTTTTAAAAATCACACAACAGTTAGAGTAATTCAGTCAAACAGATTTGACATAGACATGAAGAATTGTTTGGGAAAGGTGATTAAAAAAAATACAAACATCAATCCCCCCTCCCCCATTGTCATCCCTGGAATACTGTTAAAAGAAACAAAACTGAATGCCAGGACAAAATAAAAGAAACAGAAAATAAATGCTATTCCAACAACAACACAAAAAAGTACATTGTAGGAAAATGAGGTGCTGCAAACCCAAACACCAGTTAGCAAAATAAAAATATTTACACAATTCTCAAAAAGCACAACAGATTCAAACCTAAGGAACATGAAAAAAAAACAACTTATATTATTCTTTATTTGATCCTCCAAGCTTTAGAATGTTGGGAATGTTCCTAAAGAAGAAAAGCTGAAACTACCTCCTCTCCCAAACAAACACCTGTACACTAAAATCACCCAAACTTTCAACTTATGTCTACTGGCCTAGAATATCTTCTATAAAAGCCTTTAAAAAAAGGATTGAAAAGACATGTATTTACAAACATAAGCAGATTTTCAAAAGCCAGCAGGACCTTGCTTCACTCTGATAAGTAATGTTCCCAGATAACAAAGGAACAAGTGCAACAACTGACAACAAAAACATAACAGAATGAACAAAGGGAGACTAATGAAAATGAGAACAAAAGTCACAGAACTGCTTTTAAGAAATAACTCATTTCAAAACCAAATTTTAAAGTCAAGTCAAATAAAGCACCCCTTTCAGACCTCACCTTCTTTAGAGGAGAAGATGTATTAAAGATCATCTGTTTGTCTGGCTGACTGTTAACAAGCATGTCATATGGCCAGCACAGTGACCTTTACTTGATCAAGTTGAGTGAACTCAGAAGCATCCTAAAAATCATAAAGTTAAAATAAAACCAAGCCTTCACTGAGAATCAAACCTGAGATCCATCCATTTAGTAACCAAGTGCTTAACCACTCAGCCATCACACCCCTATATTTAAAAGTGCCATTTTGTTAACACATCTTCAAAAAAAAAAACTCCTTCAAGGTTGAAGCCTTAATTGTACCATCTTTAAACTACACCTCAAAACAGCAGTAAAAATGTAGACCGCTAAAGTTGGACCACTAGTTTCAAATTATAAATTTGGCTTTGTACCCTACAATAAGGCTAGCTTTCATTGTTTAAATACAATAGTGCACAAAGTAATACACCAGTGTTATAAATCCCAGTCTGGTTTCACCATTTTTCAAGATAGTCTATAAACAGGCTTAGAACTCCAGTAAATTAATCTACTTTGGGTTAGGTAAAAAGCTCACTCACCGTGGAGTCAGTTAAATTTGCCATGTCCTAAAAATTTCCCATGATGTCTGAAAAATTTCTAAGAAAATAAAAAAGTCAAGCAGTTGAGATAGTTGGAATGTATATGAAAATAAAACAAAAAGTTGTAAAAACATTTCAGAATTTTTTTTGTTCCACCGGGCAAACTCTGATCAATGTAAAACTTTTGAAACAAGTGAGAAAAAACAACAACCCAATTCAATCTCTAGTATAAATGTAGGCTCTGAAAGTTTGTCACTTCAACCAAAACAAAGTCAGTAACCCAAGACACTTTATCAATAATAGCAGAAAGTTTTCAACAGAATGCACAGAAAGATTTATATAACCAATACAAAAAGTCCTCATGAGCTACATAGCCTTAGAAGCAATAGGTATGTAGTTTTTTTATGAGACTAAAGGATCAAAATGTTAACCAATAATAAGATCAACATGACAAAAGAAAGTGAAAAAGTGATCAGTTTTGTTGGCGTATTTGGAAAAATCAGCATATCTAGGTTTTGTTGGTGTTTTATGGGATAAAAAATTAATAAAACCAAGTTCTGTTGGTCTATTATGAGAAATCAGCATATCTAGCATCTGTTGGTGAAGGTAATCAAGACCATAACTTATCAAACACGCTTAAACCCCCCACCCCCACATTTTAAAGAGAGTTACAAAAAAAACCTCATTGGTTAAATAGAAACTACTTTCAAAAGCAACTATCAATATTTCTAATTTCAGTGATAAAAGAGGACAAAAAAAAAATATTTTTAGAAAGACCTACAGGGAGTAAGGGAGGTCACTTTATGATTCATAAGTCCTTTGGCACATTTAAATTACTTAAAGTGTATGATTGCAAGAAACATTTAAATTGGTTAAAAGTAAATCATACATGTGTCTGAAATCTAAATAATTTAAAAGTTGCAGTATTTTTTTCTTTAAGTGTAAGAGTGAAAAAACCCCCCACTAACATTGACAATGCAATATAAACATGAACACCTGGTCCTTAATCAAAATATACATCACACCGTAGGACAATTGTAAACCATATAACAGAAACTACAAACATAATAGGTAATTAAAACAATATTTGTCATTGCATGACATAGGCAGGAAGTAATACCTATTGTTCCTACCATTTCATCAAGCCTTTCTCTCTCTCTATATATATATCTATCTATCTATACATACCAGTTTATATACTTATTTTATTTAATATATGCATTCAAATTTATTTGGCTTGCTGTGAAGTACCAATTCCCCTCAGCATTCTACCATTATACAACTTGAGCTAATAAAACAAATTCAATGATAAGCACTGTAATTGACTTTAAAACACCCTTAAGCCAAGTGACACCGTGTTTGGGAAACATTCAAATACCAGCATGAGGAAGGCAAAACAAAGTCAAGTATTTCAAATTAAAAAAGACTATAGTCAAAACTATACTCAGAGGTAGCACATGGCAACTCTCCAAGCAACTAGATAAAGCAAAATATCAGTTCAGTTTAAAAATGGTAAAAAAAATATGAAAAAATTATAATACATAAAAGTATTTTAATTGCAATTAAACTCAACTAAGGTTGACATATTCATTATGAATAATATAACTGTTTATGAAGGCTATCGTCAAGATCATTTCACTCACTTAAGTAATAGGGGGCTAGTGAGGAGAAGTTTCATTTAATAGTTGAAATATTGAGTAACTTCTAGTGAATGGTCTATTCCAGAAACAATGAACACATTGATTAATGAACAAATACATTTATAACTATGTTATGAAAGAAATACAGCATTGAGAAATTTCATTCAATAAAATGTTCACTAAAAAAAAAATGACTTAAGGATTGTCAAATGATCCTAATGACTTACACTGCAGATAATTTTGAACACAGAAATCAGTGACAGTAAGTGCACATAGTTTAAAACAAACAAAACCCCCATGACAATATTCTATAAAGCAGGTAATACAAAAGTATGGCAACCATTTTATAAACTCTCATTTTTATACATATCTTTTTATGCCTTAGGCTGAACAGGAATAAAAGATTGTTCTTCTTTCCTCTTTATACCTTTTAAATAAGTTTCTTCCTAGACATCAACTCTATAATTCATTAACTATCATTCAGGTCAGGGCAGATAATGCCTAAAACACCACCAACCAAGTGGAGGCTACCTGTTACCAAAATCTGTATATGACTTTTTTCTTTTAAAAACGGGGCTATGTCAGGAAGGCTACTCCTATCCAAACTTTCACTGACGATTGGGTCACGACATTGACTGGCCCATCCCAGAGCTTCTAATATGGTGGGAGCAAAGTGTGAAACACGTTTTATCTCTCTTGGGTGGATAGCACCTACTATTGGTCCTAAAGAATGATTTTTTAGGCAGTTCTGATGATGACCAATGCCCTTAATGCAGCCTTCTTTTAAAATAGGGTTAATACCTCCAGTGTTACAAGGAACCTCAGCTGCGTTGTTGAAATTATGGTCTAAATGATCACTGATAACCTCTGCCTGTTGTTGCCTTGTTAGAGGATGTCCGAGATCGCAACAAGAAACTGAGTCCCAGCTAGTTCTGTTCTCCTCTGCACGTTGTACCATGGCGTTAGCTGTAACTGTTCGATTAATTTGATCTGCATGGTTAACATTATTTATTACACATTTTGTGTTAGTAAAAATTTCACAGGGTTCTATTAAACATGTTACAGAATATTGTTATGAAATGTCTACACAAAAATTAGCTGGTGAGGATAAGACAAAGAAATAAACCCAAATCTTGTACTAAACTTCCGAAAGCTACTTAAATTTGGGTCTAAATGATTAAAATGAAACAGCACAGGACATTTTAAAAAAATCCAATAAGAAGGTGGGATTTTAAAAACATCTCTATGTAATAATGGTCCACAACACTTAATTAATATTGCCTAATTACTAACATGATTTTACAAGAAACAAGACACTGTGATACAAATAATTTTATTCGTCCAAACAAATGGAAATTCAGTTTGACTACAATTTTCCACCTCAGTACTATTATATATATATATATTGGCCTCCTTCAGTCGCAGAACGACTATGGTTCATCTCAAACACTTTTTCCTATGGCTGTAGAGCCCATTTTTTGGAGAGACTTTCCCGCCCACAAGGTGGCTTTCCCTTAGGTGGTAGGGGAGCCAGCCATTTTCCGTATGGCATGCATTTCTTCAGGAACTGAGGCCGATGTTTTCTCAATATCCATAGATTTCTTGGTCACCCTCTCTCTCCAACTAGTGCGGCCTAGGGCTATGTCTTCCCAATGTTCAGTATCAATGCTCACTGATTTTAAATTCTGCTTTATCACATCCACGTAACGGAGATAGGGGGGGACCAGTTTTTCTTGAGCCAGACGTGAGCTGCCCATACAGAATGATTTTTGGGATGCGATTGTCCTCCATCTGGTGAACATGTCCGAGCCAACGCAGGCAGCATCTGGGGACTGTAAAGATGCCGGGAAGGCCTGTTCGCTCTTTCTTTACATGTTATTTTCAAGATCCTTCCAAGGCAGCGCAAGTGGAGTGAGTTTAGTTTTCTCTCTTGCTTTGTGTATGTGCCGTACAATAGCGTGCTAAGAAGGAATGCCTCCATTTTGGTCACTGTAGTGAGCTTCTGGTTTTCCTAAACTCTTGGTTGGAGTCTAGCAAAAGTTAATGTGGCCTTCCCTCTGCGTTTTTTTATCTCCTCTTCTAGAGACAAGATAGCAGAATTCATTTACGGCATCTAGCTTGTTATGGTCAATGAGGATGGAGGTTGGTGCTGTAGCAGGTGGTCCCATAACATTTGTTTTCTTTGTGCTAATGGTTAGGCCATATTATTTACAAGCCTGAGAGAAGCGGGACATTAGTGACTGAAGCTCCTCTTGAGAGAGTGCCTCTACCGCTGCCACGAATAGCATATCTCTTACAAGGGTTATTCTGATTTTAGTTTTGCCCTCAGTCTAGCAATATTTAGAAGTTTACCATCAAATCTGGAATGTAGATAGATGCCTTCGGTGGATTTGTCAAACGCATGGTGGATTAGAAGTGAAAAAAGTATTCCAAAGAGAGTTGGGGTCAGGACACATCCTTGTTTAACTCCGCTGTTGATACTGAAACTTTCGGAGCAGGCGCCATTGAACTGTACAGTACCCATGTTATTTTGGTGGAAAGAGACAATAATATTTAGCAGCACCATTACTATAGCAATAACAATATACATACAAACACGAACAACATTCACACATACACATTTTTATATCAAAAAGACCACAGGACACACGTGAGGCCCAAAGAAAAACCCTTCTAGAAGACAGGCACAGATGACATAAAGAAAACTTAAACAGAACCCAGGTCGTAATTAAATTTGCATAGACATGTGAAACACTACAATCATCCTTAATTTCAGGAAGATTGTTATTATTACCATTATATATATATATATTCTTGCTTACAGACTTAATAAGAAATTTGTAGACCATTATAACATAGCAGAAATCTTTTACAAATGTGAATTTATAGTTGTGTCAAGAAAGTTTACTTTTAGCTTTACATTTGACTAAACACATTGAACACAAAGAACATCAAGGTTAAGGTCATTACCAGTTTTGATCAAAGCGTCATTGGTTGAAGATATATTGGTACAAAACATAGCCCCATCAAACTCGCAAGCCTATTTGAGAAAGAAAAAAAGGATTGTTGTATTGATTTAATGATATTCCTATTAGCTTTTTAAAAGAGAATACTGCAACCTAAAATTTAAAGTCGTTTTTTTATTGGAGTAATTATTTCAGAAAGGGAAATAAAATAAAATACAGTCAAATCAGGTTAATTGGACCAAATCTGGTTGTGGCTGTTTAGGTCTTAGTAATCTGCTATTCCGATCAACCAGATTTCACTGTATAATAGGATTTTTTTTTTAGTAATTTTGGAATTAGCCCCAATAAGTGGCTGGTCCAATAAACCAGTGGTCCACTTTGTCACTTAACTGAAATCAACTGTATATATTCATATGAAATAAATACTAGTTTCAGTAATCATCTCTGTGATTAAAAAATTATATATAAACTTCTAAAATATATTAATTGTTTTTTAATACAAATTTAATGATTCAAATTTATTTTCAATTGCAAATTTTTTCAAATTGTTGTATGAACTATGAAGTGTGTAAATAACAAATCACTTAACTCCACCAGACTGCTGTAGTGATTTCTTAGAAATTTCAAAAATAGTGCTATGCATCTATACCTATTTTTCGGTACTTCACTATTACATGAAATAAATCTGTCAGATTCTAAAAAATAATCAGCCAATCCTAATCAACCAGATGTTTAGTCATAGCAAATATCTACGCCCATGTGTGTACATTGAAATTAATGTGCATGTAAATTTTCTGAAAATTTGAAATAGAAAAATAACAAGCATGAATATGATAGGTCTAAGCTTACATTGAGCCTAAAAATAATCAATATTTTAGTTGATTTAGTCTGAGAAGTCTAATGTTTATTAAAAATAATGCCTTTACTTCCAGTTAAAGAGACACTGAGAGCTCAATTAATATGAAAGGATGGCTGCCTGGTCGTGAGGTTTGCGCGCTGGACTGTCGTTCGGATTTATCGGTGGTCGAGGGTTCAAATCCTGCCCGCTCCCATCCCCCGTCGTCCTGCGGGAGGTTTGGACTAGGAAGTAAACTATCTTCAACTCTGAAGGAACATCCGAAACATGTAAAACATTTTACAAACAAACAAACAAACAAAAATTTTGAACTTCATTAGATCTAGAGCTACAAAGATAGTAAAAAAAAACAAAAAACTGTAACTCTTGTACAGAAGACAGATGCAAGGAGATAAGGTTGGTAGTGTTAATTCTCTCAATCAACTTGAGCACTTCATAAATTGTCATTGTTTTTTTTTCTTTACAGAATCTCAAGTTAACATTAACCTAATCATCTCAGTAAGAGACAACTAGTATAAGTGTAGGATGGTTTTATTATCCAGTCTACCCAGGTCTCAAAGAAACACCTGTGCTTACTTTTTAAACAACAAATGAATGTTACAGCAAACTATTCAGACCCATCATCTCCCCTGCAATTATTTTTCTCTTTTAATTAATAACCAGACTAATGAGTATGCTGAGTGAAATGAAGGTTGAAGCTACCAGGGCCAGATTTACTTATCAGGCAACACAAGCTATAATTAGGGCCCCAAGAAATATTTATCACTGACATATATCTGGAGTTATAAAGGGCCCCAACAGGGTCTCATATCTCAAACAGCTTAGTCCCTGTTTTAAATCTAAATGCAGTACCAAATGCTACTACAAAAGTTTCCTTTAAAACCAGGATTGTCTATTCAAGGCCAGTGCATAAATGGAATAGCAGAGTACTTAACACACACTATACCAGTGGTTCCCAAACTTTTTCCTTAACGGAACACTTTGCAGTTCTGAGTATTTACTGGTACCGGTACATTTTGCTTATTTTTTAGAGAGGTTAATTCACTTGGTGGCTTACTATTTAATTATTCCAGTAGTTCGTGGATTTCCTATTAACACCTTGCGTAACACAGTTTGGGAAACACTGCACTATACCTTTCTTCTGTATCAGTTCCAATTATTGTCATTAATGTTAATGATGCTGAGGAAAGGGGAAACAAATAACACCACAGAATATTGTTAATGTATTCAATTAATCAACATACAAACCAAGTCACCAGAATAGTTATGAGCTGAACTGTGTTGCTCATGGTTGTATTCATCTTAGTATTTGTACATTAGTCTGTTGGCCATGAGCCGTGACAGTGATAATATGTGTTACCTCTTTGTTAAATGATGTCTGTGTTTCCCACAAGGTCATTTAGCTCAGTATATCTCGGTTATTGGTAATGTTTTGGTTCTGTGACAACCTTTCTGGAACGTCATGTCCTAGGGGGATGCCAGTTTTCACAGTCAACGGTCAGACCAAGTTATATCTATGACATTATCAATAGCCCCTCACCTTTAAGATACTTAGAAACGGCTTGACATCTCTATCACCAGTTGAATTAAAAATGAGAATTCGGGCAACATTTTCTCTGTGAATAAAAAAAAATATATATATTCATTCCCACAATAAACTTTGACATGTAAAAAAAAAATAATTTCATCATCAATTAAACAAAAATAATCCTTAGGAGAATACAGTCGTGGTTGAGAGGCTAAGTACGCTTGAACTTGGCATGGCTACCTACGAAGGGGGTACTCTACTCGAGCAGAGTTGTGTTTACTGAGCGCCTAATTTAGGCTGCTTGGAAAACCTACTCCCAGATACCCCCTCCCCCCACAAATGAGATTGGACCATAGCACTCTGAGCATGCTATAAGCATGAAAGTAGCGCTACATAAAAGCCATAATTTTACAATTTGTAATCTGTTTTAATAATGTAGAACAGTGTTTCCCAAACTGTGTTCCGCTGAACCCTAGTGTTCAGTGAGGCCTGAACAGGTGTTCCACAAACTACTGGAATAATTAACTAGTAGGCTAGAACATCTTTCTAAAAAATTTAAGGGAAGTGTTTCACTAAACACACAGATTGTTTTCCTTAAACTTAAAGGAAAAAGTTTGGGAAACACTGCTGTAGAAGTTTATGAAAACAAGGGAATATATCCACACAAAGGACAAATAAAGTTTACCTACCTATGGAGTTGTCTCTCTTTATCTGCTGCAGCCTTAAACCAAGTGGCACATACCTATAAAAAGAATAAATAAATAATACAATCTTTACTATTCCAAATGGAATTTGTTTTAGATTTGTACCTGTCCAAGAACAAGGGAACAAAAAAAAATAAGAACTAAAATGATATGTTCAAATATACACACACCTTTAAACATTTCTTGATAGAAAAAAAAAGCCTAGAATAAGAAGTTAAAACAAAATATCAATAAGTGAATAAAACCACAAGGGACTGGAATCTTCTTCCAAGTAATGGTATAATATCATTGAATCAAGGGTAACCTTTTTTTTAATCTTAAGAGTTTCAAAGATTTTTAGATGTGTATATCTAAAGCCTTTTAAAAACCTGTGACAAGTAACACTAAAATTACTGTGTTGATGCAATCAATACTCAATAACAATACTGCTTCTTTCAGCAATTAATCTCATGGAACAATAAACAATTAATTGAAAACAAATCTATAGCTGAAACATTGCACCTAAACCCTCACCTGAATACTTTCAAGAGTATGAGCTCCATCTAAGTAATAAGTGACGTGCTCCCTCCTCAAGGTCTGCGTCCGTCCTGGCCAGTTACAAGATGACAGACCTAAGACAAGCAAAGAAGCGAACACATAGTCAAAAGGTCACAGTTTTAGTCAAGAACAATTTCACAGAGTTTAGGCTATTAGAGCATATAGTGAAGAATGGTACTGCTACCTCCTTTTCAAATCTAGATTGAACTTCTGCCCAGCTTAGTTAGTTTAAGAAAAAAGATTCTGCCCAGCACTGTTTGTTCAGGAAAAAAAATTCTGAGCAGCTCTGTTTGTTCAGAAAGTAATTTGGACACTTTGATGTAACAATCTTTTCTTAAAAGTAAGATTTTAGAAGATTACAGATATTTTCTATACAAGGAACTTTTTAAAATGAGTATTATCAATCTGAAATTTTTTTTGACCAAAAGCGGTTTAAAAATCGTTATTATAGTATTATATTATTATCTCCACAAGTGGAATCAGCTTTTCAAAATAATTACAAATATAACAACAATTAGTGTAATCACATAGTGATTATGTCCAACAGAAAATTCATCCACCTATAAAAGTTTGTATCATAATTCTTACCTAGTAAATTCTAAAGTAAAGCAAATAAAACAGAAATAGTTTATGTAAGCAAAGTTAAGAAACTGGTGGCTCTCAAAAGAAAAAAAATTATGTAAACAATAGCATTAAATTTATGTCAAAACGTAAATACACTACAGGACAAAAAAAGTGTAAATACACTACAGGACAAAAAAAGTATCACTAATTAAGATAAATTGAGAGCTAGTGGTGATATGCTTGGTCTTCACAAGGGCTACAAATCCCCAGAAATAGCATTATGTTGATTACCAGTGATTACAATAGCGTAAAAAAAAACAAAGCCAAAAAAAAAAACCCAACCCATGATTACCTTTTATAGTAGCCACATCCAGCAAGTCTACTGTAAGTATTGGAATTTCATCTGGGGGATTGATCACTGGTAATCTAGTATTACTTGATCCATCTGTAACAATATTTTAAAATGACTAAAAATCACTTAAAAAATTAACAACAAATTAACAAACAAAGCTTATTTGCTGTGGGCCAATAAATGAAAGATGTAGTTGTTTAAATGTGATATGTTTTAACCCTAATGTGCCACATTATGGACAGTTTCACAAACACTTTATTTATGTTCACTCAAAGAGATTGTATTTTAAACATTTTCATCCATATGAAAAGGCTTACAGATAAATTCTGATATAACAAACAATATTTCAAAGCTTGTTAAGTCAAACTTCAATGTAATCTACCTACAACTTTACTAAATGTTATTAAAAAAATTCCCCCCCACCCCCCCAAAAAAAAAGGTTTGATGATAATTAACTCTGAATCTGCAAGTAAAGGCAAATTCAAGACTTTTAAGTAAATATTATCGACCAAGATGTGATCATTATTACACATTTAATGTTAGACTTTTAGAACAAGAATGAATAAACAGGAGACTGAAAAGCTGTATATCACTTTACCTGTATGAGACTGTCTCCAAAACCTGTACAGCTGTATGGCTAGAGATGCATTCTCTGCTTGTTTATGCCCAGAGATTCCCAGAATGACATGATGACTGTCTAATAACTCTTGCGACACTGGCTCAGCTATGTAGAGTGGATTCTGAATTTGATCAAGAGTCTCACGTTACATACACTTATTCTTCAGTTATAGCCACAAAACTTAGAATACCATTCATATGTGTGTGTATATATATATATTTATATATATATATCAGGCATGTCAAACACAGCATTTGGGGGCCACATGCAGCCCGCAGCAACTTTGCATGCAGCCCGCTTGGCCACTCTAAAAATTATCAAAATAATGGTAAACTATTAGGCTGGAAAATAAGAGATGACAAGCTACTTGAATTGAAAAATAGTATTTGTTGAACTGAACAACGAGAGTGAGTCTGTAGTGAAAGCCAGCTACATTTTGTCAAACCTAATTGCAAGCCCTAGCAAATCATTTAGTGAAGGGGATTTTATGAAGGAGTGTGTCGTTAAAGCTGCGGAAGTAATTTGTCCAGAAAAGGTGAAAGCATTCATAGAAATAGCGTTAACTATGAACACTGAGGCAGATATAATAAATGACAAGTCAGTTAGCTTGCGTAAACAGTTAAAGAACAAAATAGCTGATTTTGAATTCTTTTCATTGGCTCTTGATGTAACGGGAGAAATTACAGGTGATATTGCAGTAAAATTTATCTTTGGTAAAGCTAGCCAGTTTAGCAACTGATAAAGCACCAAGCATGAAATGAAATGGTTTTGATGCAAAGCTACTTGCAAAAATAAGAGGGACTGATGCCAATTTTAAATTTGCTCATTTTCAGTGCATCATTCACCAAGAAACATTCTGCACAAAGCAATTACAGTTCCAACATGTCATAAGACCGGTTTCAGTCGCTCTCAATTTTATTTGTGCCCATGGTTTAAGTCATCGCCAATTTTCAATGTTTCTGGATGACATTGGAAAAGAATTTGTGTTTCCTACTACACAGAAGTCCGCTGGCTCTCCTGTCATAAAGTATGGAAGATATTTTTTGCACTGTGTGAGGAAATTGTATTGTTTCTGAACATGAAAGGTGAACCTGTTGAACATTTCCAAACTGATGAATGGGTTCAGGATTTGGCATTTGCAGTTGATCTCACTGATCACCTGCAAGACTTGAATTTAAAACTTCAAGGTAAAGACAAAATTGTCACAACTGGGTGTGATGATGTGAAGTGCTTTCAAGCAAAATTGCGACAGGATAAACCAAATATGAAGAGAAAATCTTGTTTACTTCTCAACGTGTCAGGAACTAAAAAGATTAAATACGGCTGCAACATTTAGTAGATATATTTTACACCTGGAATTGTTAGTAGATGCTTTCAATTACCGTTTTCGTGACTTTGTTTCACACGAGTAAGAAAGAATTTTCGTTGTTTGTATCTCCATTCTCCTTTGCTTCTGAAAATGCTGTTGGTAATGTGCAATTAGAGTTCAGATTCTTTGTTGAAATCGAAGTATATAGAATTGGCTGTGACAAAATTTTAGTTATTTACCTGAACAGTAGGACTACATTGAATTGTGGAAATTTGCAGCGAGAATTCTTGCTCAATTGCAAGCACTTTAGCACTGATCTCTGTGAGCAGTTCTTTTCCATATTGAAAGCTACAAAAACACCCCACCGTTCGAGATTATCTGATCAAAATTTGTCATCAGTGATGAAAGTGTCCATGGCAAACAAACTTCATCATGACATTAATATATTTGTATCCCAGAAAAGATGTCAAGCGCAAAGAAAATAATGCGTAATCATAGTAATTTTTTTTATTACCAAACAGTACTACAAATTTAGCTAAGGGACGGGTATGCCATTGATTATTGTATTCTATTGTATTGTTTCTAATTTACATAAAACTAGTAGGCTGTTTTGCGACTGATTTTTATGCTGTGGCCTCTCAGGTCATAGTAAGTTTTTTATGTGGCCCATACACCTTAATGAGTTTGACATGCCCGATGTCACGAGTCAAGTCTGTGACCTATTTCGACCAGTTTCTAGAAGCTCGAGTTCAAACCAGTGCAAGTGTCCAGCGTAAACAAGTTAATTTTAGGTATCCAATCAAAGAAAGAGGTTAAGGGAAAAAATAGCACACGTCAGCTTCTAGAAGGTCAAAGATACTAAAATAATTATCTGAGAAGGTTCCATGATTCTGGAATGTACGATCAAAGAAAGTATAAATAAGGGGAAAGTCAGTTAGTCGGGGTCCTCGCTCAGTTCTTGATTAGTAATAAATTTCGTGATATTAGCGGGTCCATTAAGTAAAGTTTTAGTAGTTGAAGTTGAAGTTATACTAAGTGAAGTTTTATGTATCTTTAAGTTTTATTTATGAAGTGTCAAGTTGTTATTGAATTAAGAAGTTAATTTGATGTGAAAGTTGAAGAAGTTATTAAAGAAGTTTGAAGAAAATACAGAGAGATGTTTCTTTCTTCATTTCATTGAATTGTCAAGTTTGATCATATAATCCCCGGCAAGTGTGATGGTCATTTCATATGAATTCATCAACTTATTAATACAATCCTTTCAGACAGTTCATCACATATATGGCACCTCCGATAAATAAGGCAAGGCATCGATGAATATATGCATCAGACAATAAAGGCGACATCGAAGAATAAAGTCGGCACATTCTAGCAAGTTCTACGAATTTCAAAGAAAAAGCCTCTAACGAATAATTCAAAGCCTCTCGTAACGACAAAGCCTCTTTCAGAAAACTTCAACAAGACATACATTCATTGCTACGAAAAGTATTTTATGATTGAAACTTCCAGTCAACAGGTCACATAATAGTTGGCAGAGAGAACGTCCTGCGGGAAAAATCTTCTATTTTAAGGTCAGTACCTTACATTTTACATTTACTAAGCTGTGAAAGCTACATTTACTAAGCTGTGAAAGCTACATTTACTAAGCTGTGAAAGCTATATCTACTAAGCTGTGAAGGCAACGTTACTAAAGCTAGTTGTCCACTAGTTTGTTTACAAATACTGACCACTTGCATTCCTTAGCGGAGACACCGATCGATATTTAAATAGGTCAGCCCTCTTTCACTTTTTACCTGTCCTACGTAGTCGCTGGTTCGCTGGCTAGATTCTGCTTGATGAGAGTGTTGGCAGAACATTTAAACACCTATATTTCTGATATCGTTAATTTAATACTATGGCGTCTCAAGCAGACTCATTTAAATTATATTTAAAATTAGCCAAGGACATTGGTATTCCACAAGAACATCAGTGGGAATGGTGTCAAAAGCAAATTAAAGAAGACAAAGAGGCAGAAGAAAGAAGACGTAAAGAAGAAAGAGAGGCAGAAGAAAGAAAACTTGAAAGAGAAGAAAAAAGAAGACAAGAAGAAAGAGAGGCAGAAGAAAGAAAACGTAAAGAAGAAAGAGAGGCTGAAGAAAGAAAATTTGAAAGAGAAGAAAAAAGACGACAAGAAGAAAAAGAGGAAGAAAAACAAAGAATTTTAAGAGAAGAAAAATTAAGGCAAGAGGAAAGAGAGGCAGAAGAAAGGAAACGTCAAGAGGACAGAGAGGCAGAAGAAAAAAGATTAGAAGTGGAAAAACTCAGACTTCAACTTCAGGAACAGGAGTTAAAATTTAAAAAAGAAAAAACAGAGGTTCAACCGACTTTACCTACTAGCAATGCTTTTGACAAGTATAAACCTTTATCTAAAATATTACCTTTTCAAGAAAATAAAGATAATATAGATTCGTATTTGATGAGGTTTGAGGAGTTAGCGAAAGCATCAGGCTTACCAGAAGACCAATATGCACACCATCTCTTGATTTTATTACAGGGTAAAGCATTAGATGTATGTGCACAAATACCATCTCATGAACAGCGTACTTATGCAGAAATAAAAGAAGCTTTACTAAGACAGTTTGGAGCTACGCAAAATGCTTATCGCAAGAAATTTTTTTTCGAAAGACCAAGGCAGGAAGATGATCCACAGTTGTTTGTCTCTGATATGGTAATGTGGTTTGATAGGTGGATATCTTTAGCCAATATTGATAGAACGTATGAAGCATTAAGAGACCACATATTGATTGATACCATTACTCACGCATATGCAGAAGATATCCAATCTTTCATAATCGAGAGAAATCCTAAAGATCTACAGACTCTAACAACAATAATACGTCAATATAAAACTGCCTATCCAAGTAAGCAAATTAGATCAACCGATGAAAACTTTATTTGCTTTTCAAGAGATAACAGACCATTGCCATCCTTTCAGACCGACAAAACTTTAATATGTTATAAATGCAATACTAGAGGTCATTTCGCCTCACAATGTAGAGTGAAGGTCATAGAGTGCAGTTTTTGTCACATGAAAGGACATTTAGCAAAGGATTGCAGAAAGAAACATACTAGTATCAGTGACAGATCTAGTGACCAAGCATATTTGCAAAACAGATCATTAAATGTAAAGAATTCAACATATGGAAATAAGAAACAGGGTTTTACCAAAAACTCGAAGGCACATCACTCAACAATGACTGTTATCACTAAATCACAAGGACTTCAGTTTTATCCTGGATTAGTCGGTTCTCAAAGAGTACAGGTGTTACGAGACACAGGTAGCACTTCAGTTGTTATACGTGCAAATTTTGTGAGATCAAATCAATATACAGGCAATGAAATCGAAGCCACTGCTTTCAACGGCACTGTAAGTAAATTACCAGAAGCTTTGATACATATTACGACTCCATTTTTCAGTGGACATGTAGAAGCTTTAGTAGCTCAAAATCTACCTGTTGATCTCATAGTTGGTAATATACAGGGAGTGCGTGACTGTACTACACAAGATCTTATTGAATGGAACAATACAATAGAAATGAGTCAAGAATGCAATGTAGTAGTTACAAGGTCAATGCAAAAAGAAAAGGAAAGACTTGAAACTGAACATATTGAACACAAGAATTCTGATAAAGTTGTTCAAGAAAATAAAAATGATAAGAAGGCAAACCATTCGCATCTACAGACAAATGAACTTGAACAATTTCATAGCGAGGAATTTAAAGTTGAACAGAAAAATGATGAAACATTATTTAAAATGTTTAAAAAGGCTCAATCGAACATCAATCCACAAGAAAATAATGATCCTTATTTTAAAGAAGGACTACTTATGAAGAACAGTCAATACAAAAATAAAACTGTTGAGCAAATTATAGTTCCAAAAGTATACAGAAAGACCATTATTAATACAAGCCACGATGTACCGTTTGCTGGACATATGGGAGTTACCAAGACCAAGAAAAGAATACTTCAAGATTTTTACTGGCCAGGTATTACTAAAGATGTAAAGAAGCACATTAGTACCTGTCATATTTGTCAAATGAAAAGTCCAAAAGGTAACAAAATACAAGCGCCATTGCAGACAATGGAATTGACTGAGAAACCATTTCAAAAAGTAGCAGTTGATTTAATTGGTCCAATGCCAATTGAATCCAGCAGAAATCACAAATATATTTTAACTTTAGTAGACACATGTACTAGATGGCCAGAAGCTATTCCGTTAGTCAATATTTCTGCAATTGATGTTACCAGAGCTTTATCTGAAATTTTTTCAAGGACAGGGTTACCTGAAGTTATACTTTCTGACCGAGGTAGTCAGTTTACAGCAGATATAACTAAGACATTTATGGAGATGTACAACATCAAAATGAAGTTTACAACACCATACCATCCTCAAAGCAACGGGCTTTGTGAACGGTTTAACAAAACATTGAAACAAATTATATCAAAAATAGCAAATGATAATCCGCAGAATTGGGATCTCCTTTTACCAGCTGCATTATTTGCTTATAGAGAAAGTATCCAAGACACCACAGGATTTTCTCCTTTTGAAATGTTATATGGAGCTAATCCAAGAGGTCCTATAACTACCTTCAAAGAATCACTACTTAAGTCAAACCATGATGCATCAGATAAGAAAACCGCATTTCAGCATGTTCTCAATACAAGAAATACAGTAATAAATGCATGTGAAATAGCTAAGGAAGCAACAGCCAAAGCTAATGCTGCAAGTCATAGAAGAATAAATGAACATAGAAAACTTAGGTACTTTGAACCAGGTGACAAAGTTAAATTATTATTACCTGATAAGAAAAATAAGTTCTTTATTAAATGGCAGGGTCCATTTACTATTTTAAGAAAAGTCACAGATGTAGATTATGAAATAAATATCAATAACAGAAACAAAGTGTTTCATATCAACATGCTACAGAAATACAACGAAGCTACTGATACAGAAGAAGAAGACGATGAACTTGAAAAACATATTTCATGCTTAGCGATTATTCCAGAAGAAAAAGAGGAGGATATGGATGAATTAGTAGTGCCAACTACAACTTCTAGACAGACTGAAACCTGGCATGCTGTCAAACTGGACAATTTATCATCACAGAGAAAAAAAGATATAATGAATCTACTCCAAGAGTATGCTGATATATTTACAGATGTTCCAGGTAAAACAACCATTATAAATCATGAAATCAAATTGACAAGTGACAAACCTACCAAGGCACGTCCATATCCACTACCTATTCATTATAGAGATTTCCTTCAGAAAGAAATCAATGATCTTTTAGAACAAGGCATAATTGAACACTCGAATTCACCTTATGCTGCTCCAATAGTGCTTGTAAAACGTTCACAGTCATCATCGCCAAGAATGTGTGTAGACTTTCGACAGTTAAATAAAATAACATGCCTTGATTCATATCCAATGCCTAATCCAGAGGATTTAATGTCACAGTTTTCTGGAGCTAAGTATTTTACGAAACTCGATTGGACAAGAGGATATTATCAAATACCTATGACACAGGATTCAAAACAATACACTGCTTTTACTACAGCCTTTGGCCTTTTTCAATATAATTACATGCCATTCGGTTTAGTAAATGCTAGCAGTACTTTTAACCGAGCAATTCATAGGATGTTCGGACAACGAAAAGACACAGTGTCCTATATTGACGACATATGTGTGTTTCATAATACATGGGAAGATCATATTAAAGGACTCAAAGAAATCTTCCAACAATTGAAAGACAATGGATTTACTGTAAAACCAAGCAAAGTTGAATTAGCAAAATCAGAAGTTACATTTTTAGGTTATAAAGTTGGAAACAATTCACTGAAAACACAGGACGATATTATTAAACGAATTTTGGACATTAAAATACCTCAAACAAAAAAGCAGGTTAGAAGTATATTAGGACTTTGTAATTTTTACAGATGCTTTATTCCAAATTACGCATCACTGACAACACTTCTTACTAACCTTACGAAGAAAGGACAATCTAACACGATTCCATGGTCACCAGAATTAGAAGAGACCATAAAGAAAATTAAGTATGCTTTTGCACAAGAATCCATTTTGAAATTACCAGACAAGAAGAAGCGGTTTTATCTTGCTACAGATGCTTCCTCATCGGCAATAGGAGCATGTCTAATGCAAGAATATGAAGGCATTCTACATCCTGTATTTTTTATAAACAGAAAACTATCTTCAGCAGAGACCAGATACTCGACCATAGAGCGAGAGTGCCTGGCGATTGTCTGGGCCATTTCAAAATTTAGCAAATACCTGTTGGGAGCACCTTTTACTTTACAGACAGATCATGCACCACTGGCATTTCTCAACTCTAAAAAAATGTCAAATAGTCGTCTGACACGATGGAGTTTGCAGTTAATGGACTATCAGTTTGATGTAAAGACTGTTCCAGGAAAATTGAATGTTTTTGCTGATACTTTGTCCAGATGTATTTAGATACTATACAATATATTGTTTATTGTTTAACTATATTTTGTTTTACGTTAGAAAAACAAATTTAATCATTTTTTATTCCATGTGTTTGTAGTTATTTTAATATTCAGATACTCTATCAACTCAAGTACCAGAGGAGATATAATGTATTATTCCGTTTTGTTAAGTTTTGTTACTTTGACATCTTTTAGTTACACAAGTTGGGAAATGTTCATATTAATATATCAATTATTAATAATAAATGTATAGAACTAAGATGTATATTATCTAATATTAATTATATATGCTGAATCTGTACAACATTTTGAATTTTGTTTTATATTAATATGTTAACATAATGAAACATTTTTTTTAATTTTTTTAGTTATGAGAGCAATTTTATCAATGTTTTAGGCATATGTTATATTGCTATTTTACGCATTTTATATTGCATACAAAATGCTAAAAAGGCAAGGGGGTAATGTCACGAGTCAAGTCTGTGACCTATTTCGACCAGTTTCTAGAAGCTCGAGTTCAAACCAGTGCAAGTGTCCAGCGTAAACAAGTTAATTTTAGGTATCCAATCAAAGAAAGAGGTTAAGGGAAAAAATAGCACACGTCAGCTTCTAGAAGGTCAAAGATACTAAAATAATTATCTGAGAAGGTTCCATGATTCTGGAATGTACGATCAAAGAAAGTATAAATAAGGGGAAAGTCAGTTAGTCGGGGTCCTCGCTCAGTTCTTGATTAGTAATAAATTTCGTGATATTAGCGGGTCCATTAAGTAAAGTTTTAGTAGTTGAAGTTGAAGTTATACTAAGTGAAGTTTTATGTATCTTTAAGTTTTATTTATGAAGTGTCAAGTTGTTATTGAATTAAGAAGTTAATTTGATGTGAAAGTTGAAGAAGTTATTAAAGAAGTTTGAAGAAAATACAGAGAGATGTTTCTTTCTTCATTTCATTGAATTGTCAAGTTTGATCATATAATCCCCGGCAAGTGTGATGGTCATTTCATATGAATTCATCAACTTATGAATACAATCCTTCGGCCAGTTCATCACACCCGATATATATATATATATATATATATATATATATATATATATATATATATATATATATACATATAGTATATTTATATGTATATATAGTTTTTGTTTAATAATAAGAATTTTTTTTTATTTATAATGTTATATATTACACAAGATATAGATATCTTGTGTAATATATAACAATATAACTAAAAAAAAAAAAAATATAATAAAAAAAAACAACTAAATTAGTTTAAAAAGAAAAGTAAAATGTAGACTACCTGTATCTCTACAGATCTTTCTATCAAGACTTTTATAGCTCTCGGATCCTGAGGAACTGTGATCGCAGGGCAGCTAGTCTAGATAATTTATTCAAATTTTAGTTTACAATTAAAAAAAAAGAAAACTCCATACAAATATATACTATTTTCACTTTAAAAAATACACCATAGAGTAAGAAAATCTTGCTCTCTCAAGTAATGGGTTAAAGTTAATTTAAATTATCTCATTATTGTTAATGTCTTGATTTGAAAATCAATAATTAAAAGCTTAATTTATGAAAAATATTAATTTAAATATCTTTAAACACCTAAAACAGATCAACAGTTTTTTGATAATAAAAAGACAAACCTTAAAAATACCAGCCTTGTTCCAGGCTATCTCTTCAAGAGTATTGCCAAGGACAGATGTGTGATCTAATCCAAGGGAGGTCACACCACAAACTGCTGGACTGCTGAAGAAGTTTGTGCTGTCATACTGACCCCCAATGCCCACTTCCATAACAGCAACATCCACATGTTCTGATATGAAAACATTCAAGGACAGAACGGTCAGGAAGGCAAAATAAGCTGGCATTCTGCCACCATCAACATCCTGTGAAAAGAAAATGGATAATGAGGGTAATTGAACTTTTTAATAATTTTTATTTTATATAAATTTGTGACATGCATGTTAAATTATGAATATGTCATTACTGTGATTGCTCTGTCAGCTTCTCTTAATGACAATATAGTAGTTCTTGTACTTTAAACTATAGTGCCCAAAGACTATTGTGTGCAAGTCACACTTGTTACCCTCTGGCTAAACAGTTTCAACCTTACACCCTCCAATTCACTGATTAAGATTAAGATTCTGAAAGAAAATTGAAATTGTAACATCTTTTCTACAATTAAAAATTTCTTATCAGGAATCAAAATCTTAGGTATCAAAATGTACTAAATAAAATTAAAATTTGAAATGCATCAGATAACAGTATGTTATTAATTCCTATAAATCAGGCAACGTTTTGTCGTTGAAGTATGATGTTATATTCCTAAAAGTTGTCATTACTTTTAAAAAAAAATGTAAGAGAATTGGGCAACAGAAGGGAGACTATCTAATATCTCAAAACTAATGCATCTATTTAGATTTACCTCTGTCTGAGTAGCTGAAAGTCTGCTGTGAACTTTCCAAAAGTATTTGCTAAACTATGTAATATCTCAAAACTAATGCATCTATATAGATTTACCTCTGTCTGAGTAGCTTTAAGTCTGCTATGAACTTTCCAAAAGTATTTGCTAAACATCTCCTTGCTTATGGGTAGCCCGTTCAACCTAATTCTCTCCCGCACTTCAATCAAATGCGGAGAGGTGAACAGTCCAGTCTTAAAGCCCTGGCAGTTCAAAATCCTTTCGCAAAAAGCACAGGTAGAGCCTTTCCCCTTTGTTCCACTGACATGAATTACAGACAAACTATCTGCCTGCTCCATCTGTAAAATGAATAATATTTAGCTGCCTATTGTAATAACAAATTTTGTATATACATATATAATATAATAATTTATTTTTTGTATGATACTCTTATATTTATATTCACATAAATAGATAAGATGATATAATTACTGTCAGTCCAGAACGCAGAATATATTTCTTCATGTTTGGAACATTAAGGTGTTTCTTCTGGTCCCGTGACTGCCTAATCTTTGCTATCACTTCAGCGTTAGACTGTAAATCTAAAAGAGCCTTAACAGCTTCCTAAAAATTACAAAATAGATTAAATCAAAAAAATATTTAAACTAATTATAATAACAATGAAACTTGTAAATAACAAAGAGCTATATTAATAACATGAATGGAAAAAAAACTATATGACAAAACCTGAATGCTTAACATTAATTTTTGAATGAATTTTAAAATTCAATCTGACATGAAGGAATTACCATTGTTTGAATTTATGATTGATATTTTATTTTATATTTCCTTAAACCATTTATGAAATAAAATGTGTGACTAAAACCTTTTTATTTATTAAAAAAATCTTTACTATCCACACATGTTATGATATCCTGACAATTTTTGTTAGTTTACTTTAGTTGTTACAGACCCATTTTTATTTTAAAAATCTTATGTATTCCATCAGCAAGAAAACTTCTTAGATCTCTTTTTTTTTTTTTAAATTTTTTATTTGGCTAATTAGCCTTGAAAAATGTCTTTTTTCTTTCATAACAACTTAATAATGTGTGGGCAGGGTTCGATGGTCTCTCTGTACACAGTGTGTCAAGACCAAACACTGTTTTAAAAAATAAAGACTTCCCTTTGCAAGCGCATTTTATTTTTATTTTTTTTGCACCTTAAACAGTTCCCAGTAGTAGAGCCATCTAGATTGTGATTTAATTTATTTAAGCCCATATTGACTGATCATGTATTTGCACTTCATAATGTCTTCATGATGGTACTAAGTTGAAAGCCTGCCCACTTTCAGTCCCAGACATCTAGCAGCAAGCTAGGACTTGACAATCTTCATCTCTGAACTAACAAAAATTAAATTATTAACATTATCAAATTAGGATCAGCAGACAGCGAATTACAACCCCTTTTTGGTAAAGAGCTATAGTTCATACACTACTTACAATTATGTAAGTATTTTAGATCAAGGCCAGGTTTAACCTCAACTAGGTTTATATATTTATATATATGAATTTTTATCAGTCAGATGTGCAAAAAATATGCAGATTGCAACTGAGTTTGCGTAGTCATGTGCAACACTGCACTCAACTTTAATATTCGGAATCTTTAGCCCACATTGCCCATATTATAAATTTAGGGCAAACACTCAATGTAAGGCACTGACTAACTAACTAATAAAACAAATAGAGCCAATCCAACCATTGGCACCCAAAATTCTTTCTGCCTTCCTTAAAACTAAGCCTGAATTCACAATGTCTCTGGTCCCCCTCTAGATCTTGTGTGAAACAGTGTGCTATTGCACACCATATGCAAAAGGCATCGGCCTAAGAGTACACTTATAGTTATAATATCGATTTTATTAAAAAAATTATACCTTAAATTTCTTACACAAATATACTGAAACACCTACTTCTCTTCACAATTTTTTAAAAATATATCTAATCTAACATGTTAAATTAGATTAGTAACTTACCTCATAACCAAAGTCCTCATTGGCATCATTAGAAACTGGCAATGACATTTTTGATAAATTTCTTTTTCCTAACTCACTTTCTATATAAAATGTAAATACAGATTTTCTAGGCCTACACTTGAAATTGTTTAAAGTTACTTTAAGATTCTGCAAAACTGCTGAATAATAGCTTAGCATACTTTTCAAAACTAAGCTATGTGTTGTGCATGATATAAGACTTGAGAGACTAAATACCATAAATAAAAAAAATTACATAATGTATGTTATACATTTAAAGTTTAGTACCATTTACGAGATGGCATGATCCACTTTTAGAATATGTATCTACGTCTCTAAGCAGCCATATTAACCACTGGCTTGTTTTTTTTGCATTGTCTAGATCAGTGGTCTTCAACGGGGGCGATATCGCCCCCTAGGGGGCAATTTCGAGATTTTGGGGGGCGCTGAGAGCCAAAGGGGCGGTAGGGGGGCGCTGGGCACAAAATGGGGCGGTAAGGGGGCGCTGTGTATAAAGGCGGAAAGAAGAAACTAAAGGTGCTCTGAAACAGAACAAATTTAAAAATTCTTCAACATTAAACCTGGGAAACTAAATATAGACAAGTTATAGTTAACGTGCTTCTAATTTAAGAACAGAAACAGCGTTAGAAATTGAGATCAGGAATCCCATTTTCTATGTTTAAATTCTTACTCTTTTGCTATGATTGGAGAGTATTTATTGTCCTTGGATCTTGCGCGTATAAACGTTTAAGATTTGATAAACAAAGTAGGCAATACGCCTTTTAGATTATAGTTTATTTTATCTACATATGTTAATATATTGATATGTAAATGTTAATTGCAAAAAACATTACAGGTAACATTTAATAGAATAATTTAACTTTTTAAAAACAAAAAACATTGATAAAATGTAACGAAAACTCACTGGTATGTCATGTAATATTTCCTTGAGATTTAGGGAATTGCCACTAGAAAAAAAGTAAGTTCTACTTTGATGGCATTTTCAGATGAGGTTATGAAACCAAGTCGGCTTCACGAACATATAGCGATATCCAAAAATAATTTAAGAATATTCATGAACAATTATAAAAATCTACAATTAAAACAATTATAAAAACAAAAAAACGGCAAAGCAGGATATGTTTTAAGGGCTTCTTAGAAAAATGCATAGCTTTTTAAAAATTCTTCTGATATTGTTGAAAAATTGATTAAAACTAAATTTATTTTAAAACATATGTAACACAAAAAGACTTTTTTTCTGTTAGAGATGAAATACTATTTCAAAATTGTCTAGTTGTGTAGCTTATGAGGACATATAGGGAACCATCAGTGGTTGATTTCTACAATGACTTCATAGGTAATATAGAATAAAGAACAAATCTATTCACTATTCACATTGTGAGTTATGATACACAATAAAGTTTTGCCCGCAATTTCATTTCTATTTGAATCTAATTATAAAACTGTAAATAAAATACAAACCCATGCCAGTTTTGTGAAACAAATGATGAAAAAGGTGTTAGACTCTTGTTGTTCACTGAAGTTCGCTGGATTTCGAAAGGGGTTTGTTAATTGTTATGGCTCGTTTTTTTAAGCTCTTAAATACTTTTTTTTTTGAGAAAAGGGAAAGATTCAACGGTTGACGATGGCCTAAAGAAGGCTAAAAAAAAGTTTTACATGGTAGGCATCTAACACAAATGAATGAAATGAGCCTCCGACTGCTAGGAAAGAGATTGATTTTTATTGATAATATCATTTTCTCTTTTATCGAGATATTAAATCTATTTTAAAGAGTTTTACAATCTCAAGTAACTTGTTTGTTGACAAATGAATTACTGCCCAAGGAAACCGATATCTATGCAATTTACATAACAATGCTCTATGAAGAAATTAAGATTCGCTTCTAAAATTAAATATATATATATATATATAAATGACAATTGTTAAACATCTGTTACTGACGTTCAAATTGAGTTGCACAAAAAAATAAATGTACAAAATCATGTCTTCAGTAAAAAGAATGTAAACATAGGAGGCACACAGTGGCGTAGCTATGTTGGGGGGAGGTGGGAAATTTGAAAATCCCCCGGGCCCCCTATTTAAGGGGGAGCCCAAATTAGTGCTTTTTTAATTAATTAAATTAAATATTACGCAAAATGCAGCGACTCCCAAAGATGTCAAGCCCCCTGGCCCCCAAACGATGGAAATTCCTAGCTACGCCCCTAGAGGCACAACAGAGATGTGTCTGCATTTAAATGTTTCAGTAAAATTCCAAAACTTTGGTCGAAATTGGAATTATGTTTTAGCTTTTCAGTAAACATACATGGTTAACCTAGATTTAATGCGTAACAAGCTTAATGAATAAGCAAAGAAATAGACTGGATGTAGCGACTAGAGGAGACCTTTGCCTTGCCTTGGCTAACTTAAAGCTGGAAATTTCTAATATTGTCAGACTGCAGGAGGCACAAGGTTATCATTAGCTTAATTTCATTTTGTAGTGAATTAAGCAATAATAATATTTATATTAAAAAATAAAACTAAATTTACAATTAAACCTAAAAACAGTAGGCCCTAATATTCAAAAATTTAAATGGAGACTATTCTTAGGATTTGAAAGAAAGTCTTTACAATTAATTTTTGTGTGTAATCACTGCAAATTATTTGACATAATTCTTGCATATTGTTAATATTGGCTGTTTTCGCGATTAATTCCGAAGATTACGGCTGAGTCCAGTGTTTCACATAATTACGCAAACCCAACTGCGACCTACATATTTTCCCGAATTTTATGCAGACAAAGCCGTTGTATGCTGGCTTTTCCTTGAGTATCAAATGTTTGTCCCGCAGTTTTTGTATGTTTTTGCTGCCAGAGAATGCTGCCAGGTACTTTCCTCTATGCCAGTGATAGCGAAATGGCGCCTGAATAAATCTTTACAGCGCTCACGGGAGAGGGGGGCACCTCTGTAACTCAGTCCTCCTCAAAGCTCGTCAGTCATAGGCCAAGGAGTTCACAACAATCGCCTTTGGCATGCGGTCATCTCCCAAGCGGGATAAGTGTTATTGACAGCATAAAAATTAATAGATAGATGAAGTTTTGTTCAAATTGGCCTTCTCACGCTTCTTTATAACTATTTTTCATAGAGGGGGGCGCTGGCGGATTTTTTTTAAAGAAAAAATTCGAAAAGGGGGCGGTAGGCCAAAAAAGGTTGAAGACCACTGGTCTAGATGCTAGATAAAAACTAAAAGAATATTTCTTAGGGGTATACTTATATATAATGTATCTTACTATAGGTTTAAAGTTTAGTACATTTCCCAGATGGCATGATCCATTTTGAAAGTATGTATTTACATCTCTAAGCAGCCATATTAACCACTGGTCAGATTTTTTGTGTTGTCTAGGTGCTGGATCAAGACTAAAAGAATATTTCTAAGGGGGGATTATAACATCTATTTAAAATTTTTTTATTTTTAATACCGTAAACTAAAACCTGATAATATCACTGATAGGGGTGTAAATACTGACGCTAAAAGTGGACAGGACAAAATCATTTATAATCATTTACTGAAAGTGGAAAAAGCTAATGAGAATCCAAATGACTTTATTTACTGGTAGAGAATAAGGAGGATTAGGCCTAGCTCTACAGTCTACACATGACATATTAGATCTATAATAATAATAATATTTACATTTTAAAAAAATGTTTGTGTTATTAGAATTCGAACTAAATGTTATGATATTAACAATAATCTACATATGATTAGTAAGTTATTCATAATATTATTATTAATCAACTAGATATCTATATATATATAATATAATGTAGACTCTCTATATATAGAGGCTTAGAACTATAATAAATTAATATCTAGATTATCGGTTCTCAACCTTTATAGCTCGGCGACACCTTTTTACAATTTTCCACTATGCGGCGACCCCACACCCAAAAACAGCAAAACTATTTTCGTTCATAAGAATAAATAACGGTTCCTTTTATGTTATTGAATGAAAATCTCCAAAAAGTATATGATACACACTGCCAAAGTTTAATATTTAATCACGAAATAGTATGGCATAATATTCTTCAAATAGATATATATTTCTTTTTAGCATTACATTACAAAGAAATACATTTTTAATCTTTCAGACGTGCATCTATTTACTTTTTTATTTCTAAGTCACCATATCCATGTTACAGACTTAGATGAAAAATTTGAATAGCATGACAGCACGGGCAGTGATCGGGACAATAGTAAGCTACATTGCTACAATATTGTTGTGACTGTCTGAGTTTGTTTCTGTTTTACCAGATTAGGGATTCTCTGGACAGTCTTTGAAAGATCACGACTACTGTCATCTTCTGCATCAAGTCTACTTCTACATTTAGACTTTAAATGAATAAAATGCTGGAAAACCATGTTTCGCGAAAATAATTATTTTAAATGGAGAAAAATCGCGATACAGGTAAATAAGGATATGACTGACAACATTTGATCCAGATTTGTGTAACAGACATTGAAGAAAAATCTTTTTTGGCTACATCGCTATTAATGAGTTCAATAAACTCTGTTTCTGGAACATATTTAAGTTTAGCTGAGAACGGACTTCTGGCAAGTGCAAACGGGGTGTCAGATTTTCTTAAATTTTTTTTTGCATTTGGAAGAATCAGATTGTTTTTGACAAATTGAGCCATACTACAATTGATCCATGCAGTTATAAATGCTATTAATTACTTTTAATTCTTATTAAATGGCAGTGTCTTTGTTACTAATATTCATCGATGAATGACACAGAGTTCCGATGACTTTGATGACTCATTCTTTACAAAACTTTGAAATCAAGACCAATATTCTGAAGCATCATAAGTGTTGAAAACCATTTTTTTTTTCAAAAAGAATTTTTACTTTAATAAAAAATCTCATGTTTTTCGTAATCCTTTTCCAATGCTTTGCAAAAGAAAAACTTGCCTTTAAAATCACTATCTTTTTAAATACCTATCTTTACCTTCAAGTAATGGGTGTCTTGTGGTCAAAGTTTGGAATGTTGAGTATCAAAATGACATTTCATTTATTTGGGCTACATAGACTCAGCTAATAGAAGTTCGTTACAAATAATGCACAGGGAATTTTCAACTTCTGCTTAATCTTTTGAAGTAAAACCAGATCGACATTATATTTTCTTTTCTTAACGTTTTAGTGCGAGAACCATTGTCATGGGGTGTTCCCATAATGAAAATATTACCTTCAATAACATGTATCATTAAAGTAAGTTAAACAAAATTACTTTTTTATTTCGTTATGTCAGCATTGAAAAAATATCTAGATCTCGATAGAATCTCTATGATTTATGATTCAAAAATAGTGTAGGGGTATGCATTAGTTTAAACTTTAAATTTAAACATTACATTAAAACTGTTAAAAATAGATAGTTATTCTGCTTCAATTCAAATGTTTGAGATCATTCTGTCTCAGTTGTCTAAAAAATCTAAGAAGGCCAAAAAAACAAATTCCAATGAAAAAAGTTTAGTTTGTTCAAGTTCAACATCATATTTTACACGTTAGTATAGACAATTAAAAACAATTCATATTTTCAATGACCCGTCAATGTTCTTAAATTAAGGGACTCCTGCACTCTTGGCAAATTGTCAATCGACCCCTAAACTGCCCTAAAGGCAGTAAAGGTATATCGCTCCCACAGGTTGATAACCCCTGATCTAGATCTATAAATTAAATCATAAAAATAATAGAAACAAACATTTAAGAACATGATCATGATGATGATCATCATGAATGAGAATGGCTCAGATCATGGAAGATGATGATGATATTAATTTGGACCAAATTTTGGTAATATTAGTATTACAAATCGGTAATTTCCGCTTTTAGCTACAAATCACAATCACTGAAGCATGAAGTTAATTGAAGCATGGAGATTTATATAAAATTAAACATCTAGATCTATGTAAAGTCTTCATAAGTAATTAGTTAAGCAGATGCTAGTGTAATTAAAGAATAATAATAATAATATTCGCAGAAAACACTTTTTCTTAGAAAGCATGTGGATTTGTTGACACTTGAAGGCATTCATAATAAGCCAGATTTAGGCTTAAGCAAAAGCTAAGAATATATATATATTTATAGTCTAAAATGGATCTAAAACTAGACTAGATCTACTTTATAGAAAAATATGCAGAATACAGAGAAAAAATAATTGTTATTGTAAATTTTGCATGTTAAAAAATACACTCTTGTCTTTATACATTTTAAATTTACAGTGATCAAGATCTAGATCTATCTAGTTAAGGCCTAACCTACATTTTTTCCTGGTTTCTGGTAGATTTATAATCGCTATTACTACATTAGCTAGTATTTTTATTTTATATTGCAGTTTTAAGCACATTTCATTATAGATTCTAAATAAAGTAACCATTTTAAAATAAACATAAATGATAAAGCTAAAAAAATCTATGATTTTCTTAAATTCTTTTATTCCTATTAGTTTTAGTCGTTAGTTATCTATAGCACAATTTAGAGAGTATCATGTAACTAAAACAAACATGGCTTCCGAGGTTCAGAATTTGGATGAAAATGAAAAGAAAATTGTAAATGAGTTCTGTCATCACCTGGAAAAATCAAAACAACTTTTCAATGGCTTAAGGTATTAAGTAATACATAACAATTTAAAATATTTAATCAATACATTTTTGCATAAAATGGAAAAAAAAATCTAGATAATGATATCTAAAAATCTTTGTTACTTCTTACTTTAGTTTAGTTTGTACTTTAACTTTAAGTTTAGTTAATCTAGATCTAGTAGTCTCTATGACTCAGTGTCTCAGTCAGTGAGTAACTCAGTAAGTCTTTACTTTAACTTAAGTCTTTACTTTACTCTTTACTAGTCTTTACTCAATTACTGTCTTTACATTTTAGACTAGAATTAGTAGTATTAGTAATAGAAGTAAGATTAAAGAAGTGACTAGGACTATGCATGGGACTAAATCACTAAATGAATGCATGATGTGCAGGATGTAATCTTCTTTTTTTTTGAAGTAACGACTATCTATATTATATAAGATAAGAAGATCAAGAGTCTAGACAGAATCTAGACCTATATCTAGTAGCGATGTTACAATATCCATGACACACCCCTTTTTTTTTAGGTCAAAAAAAATGTTTAGACTTTTTTCTGACATTTTTGGACACACCTCAAAGGCGCACAACATAAACCTATTAATTGAATACTTCTTTGTAAAAGAGTTATAGTTTTCGATTGACCAATAAAAATGGCGACGGGAAACAAAATTACACTTTCCCACGTGGAGTAGAAGGTTATAAAAAAATTTTATTAGACCTAAATAATGGTTCGATTTCCCTGTGTATTATTTAATTGTTTGACTCTCCATTATTGTAGAGCATTTCTCTGGCTAAATTTCAGCTGACATTGATTTATTTCTGCAGTTATGCATTTTGAAATAGATATAGATTTAGATCTTAGCTTATGAGTATATAATATGCAGCTTTGTGTTCACATATTTTAATAACAATAAACTTTCATTTGAAACATGTTATTGAACTAGTTGTTTAATATAATATAAGAAATGGCAAGCATATCTATTCTTCTTCTTCTTCTAGCCAGCTTTATTGCTGCTGAGCTGTGATCTCTTTTGCAGATTGTGCCAAGGAAAAAAAGTGTGCTGTTTTCTTCAGTTGTTCAGCACTGCCGTACAGGGTGTTGGTTATGTTGGGCTGTAGTGGAAGTAGGGTCTGCCTAAGGTGGATTAGGGAGGGGCATTCAAAGAGGATATGGTTTACGGTTTCAAAGGGGTGGGCGCAATGTCTGCAAAGGGGTAGTTGTGTGGAGTTTATTTTGTTCAGGTGGTAATTTAATTGTGGTGTGTGTCCTGTTCTTAGTTGGAAGATTGTAGATTGTTCTTTGCGGGGGAGGAAGTTAATACTGTCCAGTTTGTTAGGCGTAGTCATTTCTCTGTACTTGGCTCTGCCTGTGTTTCCTGATGCCCATTGGTTGAGCCACTCCTCTTTGTGATTGTTGACTAACATTGACCTTAGGGTGAGGTAGTTAACAGGTCTATCTGGTTGTTCCATAGATGAACCTGCCTTTGATAGCTTATCTGCCTTTTCATTTCCCATGATGCCAATGTGTCCAGGGATCCACTGTAGTGTAATATTGATATTTAATTTTGATATCATCTGGTGGATTATCACAATGAGTGTTGTCAACTCTCTTGGGCTGTTTGAGGTGCTGCTGTTAAGTGCTTGCAGAGTAGATTGGGAGTCTGTAAAGACAACAATATCTGATGGTGGTTGCACTCCTTCATATAATTTGTTTTCCACTGTCTGGAGTGCTATGGTAATTGCCTCAATTTTGGCTTGGAAGTTTGAGCAGTAATCACCACAGGGTGCGCTTATCTCAAAGTGTTTATTTTTAGGGAAGACCAGGAAGGCACCAAGACCAGCATTGATGGTAGCTTTGAAAGCCGATCCGTCTGTATAAAAATGCAAAATACTTAGCTGTAATAAATGAAAAACTGTCATGGAATTCCCATATTGATGAAGCTATAAAAAAATTAAACAAAGCATTAGGGTTTATTAAAAGATTTTTCTACAAATCAAAGAAGAACATAAAACTAAAGAGTTATTTAACCTTGGTTAGGCCAATAATAGAATATGCAGCCTCTTTTTGGGACCCCCCAACTCAAGAAAACATTTAAAAAACTGGAACAGACACAAAAAAGAGATTCATGACAAAAGAATATTCACATTTGACTAGAGTAACACCTTTAGTAAAATCACTACATTTAGAAATCCTTCAGGATGGAAGACTCAAAAGTAAAGTAGCAATTATACATAAAACACTGAACCATAATCTTCAAATACAAAAACAAAATTTAATAAATACTCAGAAAGGCACAAAGATAAAGGCACATTCCTCGTTCCATATGCTAGGACAAATTTGTACAAATGCTCCTTCTTCCCTAATGCTGTAAGAGCATGGAATGGGTTGCCTGAGCTAGCCAGTAAAACCAGTGACTTAGCAGAATTTAGGTCATTGGTGAGAAAATAATTGAGAAATAAACATTACATGCAACATAGCAGCATTAGAGCACAATGGTTACAGAGAGAAAAGGTAAATAAAATTTGATAAAACATGGGCTCCAACAACGACTCCAACCACAGATCTCTGACTTGTCATTTCTAAGCATTATTACCAAGTCAAGGTCTGTGGTTCAGGTCCTCAGCTGAACCTTTGTTTTATCATATTTTTTTTCCTCCCTCAAACAGTTTCAAACAATAATTCTACAGTACTTCTATTACATGTTATATTAAGTCTAATAATGTACATTCATCAATTGATTTTAAAGTTTGTTTTTTTCCTTCCATAGTAAGACTTTGCCCCCCCCCCCCTTTTTTTTGTGTGTGCCAGTGACAGGTAACCCTATCAACTAGGTGAAATACTAGATGTGACACAGTACGAAGCAGATGTGAGAGTCTAGTAAAATGTTTTAAAGTGTGACAATGGAATGCAAAGTCTAGCTTTTAGAAAGATGACTTATATGAAGGAGTTTTTTTGTGTGTAAAGTATGAATGTACGGTACCTAAAAAAATGCCAGATTGGGGGTGAAATATATTGAAGGTTAATATTTTGTAACTGTTTCAGAGATTTACCACAGTATGGTCACAAGCAATGGCAGTCTTACTTTGGTCGCACTTTTGATGTTTACACAAAGTTATGGAAGTTCCAGCAACAGCACAGGTGAGAAGATGAGTAGAAAATATACCAACTTTTTAGCCTTATACTTTATTCTTTTGATTAGTAGTGTTCAATTTTTGAGCTGTAATTCAAATGCTTTTTGTTTTAAATAAAAAAAATATAAATAAATTGAAATGGATGGCTGCCTGTCATATATGATATGCACTCTGGACTGTACTAGTTAAATAAATTGAAATGGATGACTGCCTATCATATGGTGTCATATTGTATGCGCTCTGGACTGTTCTCTAAACAGTCCTGAGTTCAAACCCTCCCTGTCCCATCCTCTGCTGTTCAGCTGCAGGTTTGGACAAAATCCTATAGAAACATCCTAAACATGTAAAACAAGCATTCTTTTATATTTCTGTCTTAAAATATTCAGCTTTAAATTTTTTTAAAAGAAAATAATAAAAAGAGATGGAGATGTATATTTAAAATCTTGTAGAGAAAGTAATACATTAGTAAAGTTTAAATTTACTATTTTTCTAACAGGGCCATTTTGGATTCCAAATATGGTTTAAAGCGTTGGCAGATTGGAGAGATAGCTTCTAAAATTGGTCAGCTGTATTATCACTACTAGTAAGTTTTAGTCTTTACATTCATTATGCATTATATGTGTTATATGTTCAAAATTTGAACTATATATAAATACATTTATTGAGTGAGTTTTCTTGAAATGCTGTTTTCTTCAAGACATATATTTCTAAAAAGGGGGAAAAGTTTGTTGACCTTTTTCAAAAGCCTTCTGTTTGGACTGGTACTAGTGCTCCTTCTTCCCTAGTGCCATTAGACCAAAAGAGTTTCCTGATCAACTAGGAAAATCAACATCTTTAATTTGTAAGATAAGAATAAGATACTATGAGGATAAAAGGTGTATTGCACAATTAAAATCATACACTTTGTCTTCCACATTGATTTCCCATTGTATGCACAGTTGTTTTGTAATTATGAATTTCGGTTGGCCATTAATTACATTTCAATCTCACTTTGATATTTGCAGTCTGCAAATTGTCATATGAACAAATTTAAAATTTCATCAAGGTATTACATTTATTTGGAGGCATGGTGGCTGAGTGATAAAGCCCTTGGTTTCCAAACTGGGGGTCTCAAGTTCAAATCCTGCTGAAGACTGGGATTTTTAATTTTGGGATCTTTGGGCGTCTCTGAGTCCACCCAGCTCTAATGGATACCTGACATTTTTTGGGAAAAAGTAAAGGCGGTTGGTCGTTGTGCTGGCCTCATGACACTCTCATAAACCTAGGCCACAGAAACACATCACCTTTACTTCATCTGCCTTATAGACCACACAGTCTAAAAGGGGAACTTCACTTTACTTATTTTACATTCAACTTTTTTTTTTTACAATTTTATTGTAATGTCTGTGGCATTTTGTGTCTCGAGAGATGATCTTTTCCCTTTGCAACTTCTTGTGTGACTAAAGAGGCCAATCCTTGATACACAGCTGCGGTCACAGGTTGGGTATATGTAATCACCAGGTGCCATTGCATTTTCACCCTTCTTTCTGCTTCTGTTGTGTATGGGATTTGCATTCTGAGATCCTTCCTTTATGCTCTCTCTCCATGTGGATCTATCCAGTGCCACTTTTTCCCAGCAGCTAGTGTCGATTGAAGAGCTTCATGTCGCGTTTGCATACATCCGTATATCATAGAAATGGGTGACCAGCAGCTCTCCTGCCTTCTATTAGATCGCCATACAGAATGTCTTGTGGAAGTCGACCTACTGGCATTCTACGAACGTGGCCAAGCCAAGGCGTCTGCTGCTGATAACAGAGTCCTGGCACCTTGCTCTTTGTAGCACTTCCTCATTGGTTATCTTATCTTGCCACCTTATTTTAAAGATCTGCCTTAGGCATCGAAGTGGAAAACATTCAGCTTTTTTTCCTGCCATGAGTAGGTTGACCATGATTCTGTGATTCACTTCCTTATAGCAAAGTGCTAATCACACAGGTCCGATAGACTAAGGCTTTAGTATTATTAGTCAGCAATATGTTGTCCCACACTCTTTTCTGCAATGTTATTGTAATGTAGTAGAAATATAATAGTGCCTTCTTTTTCTCTTTCAGTTTACGAACCAGTGAAACTAATTACTTAAATGAATCTTTCTCATTTTACTCAGCCATACGAATGAGAGCTTACTATTCCAAAGCTAGCAAAGAGGAAAGGTAATTGGGTGACTGGCATCTAGAATTAGGCTTCTAGAAAATGTGGAAATTATTTGTGTCAGTTATATTCAACTTAATTTCAGTTCTTTACACAATTTTCCCGGTGGGGCAAAAATTTATTATTATTATTATTATAGCTTTTATATAGCGTTACTTTCATGCTTATAGCATGCTTAGAGCGCTTTTGGTCCAATCTCATTTGTGGACTAGTGGGGGGGAGGGGGTATCTAGGAGTTGGTTTTCCGTGCTGCCTTTAGGCACTCAGTAAACACAACTCTGCCCGAGTCGGGTGTCGAACCTCGAGCCCCCTTCACAGGTAGCCAAGCCAAGTTCAAGCGCACTTGGCCTCTCGACCGCCCTTGGGTGGGTGAAGATGAGTTCCCATTTTTAAGTTTGCAAGTTATAAATATAGTGAGCTTACCATCAGCCCAGTAGATGTTTGCCACATTAATAATATCCGTAATTTTCACAAGGATTTTAAAATTAATGTTCAAAATAGCTTTTAATTACCACTAGCGTTATGTATTTGATTAAATATTGACATAGGCCTTTAATTTCATTATCTTCTTGTTTGATTTTTTTTTTCAATCAATTTAACACTGATTAAACAGTGATTGTTGTTTGTTTTTCTTTCAGGCCAGATCTGATGGTGAAGAAGCTTCGCTACTACGCAAGGTTTATAGTAGTGTGCCTGTTGTTGAAGAAGATGAAACTAGTCAGAGATTTAGTGCGGGTATGTGTCAACAGCAAGTTACAGTAGCTCTCAATTAAGTCTGAAAGATAAAGCCATTGTACAATGGAAACTATAAATGTACTAATATCTCTTAAATAGAAAAAGAAAGTTGTTTAGAAATTACATTAAGGAACAATAGATTATTTTATTTTTTTTATTTTTTTTCACTAATGTATATGGAAATACTCAATGGAAGTCACTCTGAGAAATCTTTCAGACTTTAAAATGTAAAATTCCAAGGACCATTATCAGAAAAAAATGTATTTACTTAAAAATAACAGATTCTAAAATTCAGGGCACTTCATAAAAGCCAAAATACTGTTAATTATTGATCGTTAAGGATATTTAGAAATACTTAGGCAGAAACTACCTTACTTCTTATACATTACTTAATACCATTTTATCCAGGAACTAGCTAAACAGATAGATGACTACACGGGTACATATGAACCTGAGGATCAGATGGAGTGGAATCTAGTGCTGGGTGAAATAAAAGCTTTCATTGAGGTTTGAAACTGTAAAACAACTTTTCACTTATGATAGTATTTTAAATTAAAGTAGTGAATCATCTTCACATCTATCTCTATATTTAATTTTCTTCATGGCTCAACAGTTCAGATAAGAAGAAGTAAAGGAAAGATCACTCTTTTATTTCTGCAAGTCGGACTAGAGTTACCCACGTAACTTGAACAGCGAAAAATAAATAACAGGGCCGGACTTAACCATTGTGGATCCCTAAGTGAAACGTATTTTGCGGGGCCAAGTTTTGGTAGGGATATGGATAATAAGTGAAAATTAAGAGTTTTTATTAGAAAATAAATTTGTCTATGCATTTATTCATTCTTTACCACATACAGAATTACTTTACAAGCCTTGCGTGTAGCGAAGTCATACAGTACATCAGTGATGCCCAACGTTATACGGCCTGCGGGCCATTTTAATTTTCGACACTCGTGTCGCGGGCCACATCAACAAAAGATACACAAATATGAAATAGAGAATAGTTGCGATAGACCTTGCAGTCTATAGGGCAAATGATGTTAAGGTCATCTATTTGTTTCTTTGACCCATGGTTAACCAGGGTTTCATGTAGCCAGCACACGACCAACTGCCTTTACTTTCCCCAACTAATGTACGGCACCCATTAGAATAGGGTGGACTCAGAGGCGCAAAAAGATCCCGAAATTAAAATCAAATTCTTCACCAGGATTCTTACTGGGAACTCGGTTCAGAAGCCAAGCGCCGTACCGCTCAGCCACCGCGCCTCGAAATAAAGAATAAACCATTTTAAATTGTTTTATTACAATTCCTGTGGCTCCATTAGGCTTACGTACACCCATAAGCTAATTACGTAACAAGGATTTCAGGTGTCTTATAACTAAAAAAGATTTTCTACTAAATTAAATGCTTGTAAACATTGTGATCCTACCCAGCAATTGTTTTCGAAAATGTGCAAGGTTTCTGTAGACATCACGGCGTAGAAATTTATTGTCTGTATTGCTCGAAATTTCTCAAGCAGGGAAGTCCAGCTTAGTAAGTTACAGTTGGTGTCACTCTTCAGCGGCAATAGTAATAATTTAAAAATCTGCTGCTCTGTCCTTTAGTTTTAAATGGAGATTTTCACCAACATCGTCCACTCATTTTGCAGTTGTCATGCCACAAGGGCTGACAGCTTCAACTTTTTTTTTTCAGGTCGATTTTATTCTATCACTGGTAGCAAGAATTTTGTATGCTTCATTTCTCTTCTTTAAATTTGAGCAACTTTGTAGCCTCCATGACAGACGACTCACTTTCTTGACTTCTTGGTAAATATTTTAGTCAATCGCTGCTTCTAGGCGTAACTTAGCAAACTTTTCTTAGCGGCTATAACCAACAATGCCACCATATTTTTGTAATGGTTTGTTTTAGAAAGACTATAGATTAGAATGAATCCATCAAAGAAAAATTCTTAACATTGAGAAAATACATTTTTCAACCTTTTCTTTTTTATTTCTACATTTTGTGCCGATGTTTAGGCAGGCCGGTCGGAACCACGTCGCGGGCCGGATCTGGCCCGCGGGCCGTAGTTTGGGCATCACTGCAGTACATCATAAAATTCTGTTTCCTACATAGATCACGCTCAAAACAAGAATTACCAAATGTTTCAATCTATCTTCAAGAATTGTTGACCTCAAGTAATTCTTTATTAGTTTGAGGCACAATTTAAGCTTCTTCCACCAAATTCCACAATTACGGGTATTGCATAATGCCTTTTTTTTTATCGTGCCTTAGGATTGGTATTTTCCATATCAAATGACATCCTAATATGACAATTTTTGTCTTCATATTTCAGGAGATTTCCAGGAGCTCCTTGTAAATCAGGAGGCCAGGGGAAATCTATTAGAAGTTATAAAATCGTTTAATTTATACACTTGAATTAGCGCGGGTCCTATGAAAGTGCGGGGCCCACTGCGGTCGCATAGGTTGCAGTGGCCTAATGCCAGCCCTGCAAAATAGCGGCGTATGCTACGTCGTGGGTCAACTAGTATAGTATATTTATCTTGTGGATTATGTGTGGGGGGGGGGGAGATCATAGATGATATCAATTGACCACAGTTAAGAAAAAAATGATTTTAGTGACTAGTAGAAACAATGGATTATCTTAATTGTATTTTTAGGCTGACAATCTCATCAATGTAGTGGATGTAGACTCATCATCCATAGTTCTGTCTCATCGCCTGACACCTCTGAACACACCCCCTTTGGAGAAGGGGACACCCGTGTATCTTACCTTACAGGAAGTACTTATAGTAGGAAACTGTCATGAGCAGGTAACTTCAATTTTGTTTTTTAATTGCCTTCAGTGCCTAGTTTAGTTAAGAATCATGAGGCCATTTACCAAATACTGATAGGGCAATAATATGGATAAATGTTTAATTATTGTATTGAGATAAAGCTACCAAATCTCTAGAACAACAGATCCATTTTTCTTCTCTCAACCCATTCTAACCGCTTTCTAATTTCAGAATATTATAATATTTAATACCTGATGGGATAATTTTATAAACAAACTACGTCAAAAGGAAGTATAAGCCATGCAACTGCAAAAAAAATTTTTAAAGCTGAACAACTGAAGAAAACAGCACACTTTTTTTCCTTGGCACAGTCTGCAAAAGAGCTCACAGCTCAGCAGCAATAAATCTGGCTAGAAGAAGAAGAAGAAGAAAGCTTCCAAATTAAGAAACATTTGCAAAAGTTGTTTTTTTTAATGGATTTGTTTACACTATAAGTTTTGATCATTTTAGCTAGAAATTATTTAAAATCTTGTCAAGTTAAAAATTTTTTTAATAATAGGAATTCGTAACAAATATTACCATCTACCTGTTTTTACAAAGCTTTTATCAACTCTCTCTGTCTGGTATAAAGCTAGATCATATTATTTCTCACACATCAATTCTCTGATGAGTTTGAAACTTTGCACCATTATTCAGTGGCAAAGATAATAAATGAATCAATTAAAAAAAATTACTTTTAATTGTACACATTCTTGGATCAAGTTGAAACTGAAAACAATTATTCATTATACCTAACAAAACATGAATCAGTAACAAATTATTGGTAAATAATTATTTTGTTTGATATAAAAAGGGAAATAACTTCTACATTAGTGAGATTTATAGTTATTAAGTGAAGTTCCTTGTATAAACTTTTTAAAATGTATTTTTATATTTTGCTTGTTAATTATTATCAAAGCTAGATTGATGGTGCTTTCTTTTCAGGTCAAATTCAGTGAGTTAACATTGGATATGTTCAGGATGTTACAGTCATTAGAGAGGGAGCCTCAGGATGATCTGTCCAACCAGATTTATGACAACTCCCCAGCTCCTGGTAGAACACCTTTTGTAAGTGGGCACATGAATATATGTAATAGTCAAGTCATATTTTACTTTTATTTTAGATAGGTAAGTTAAGTTTTACTTTTGTGATCTTTAATGTTAAGGTCAGTTTTTTATTTTTTTTTAGGCCCACAGATAACGAGGGTGACATATGGCCAGCTAAATGACTAACCTGTTTTACATTTTCCCAACTAATGTTAGATACCCATTAGTCTTGGGTAGTATCTGTTACACCCTACAAAATCATAAAATTCAAAATCTCAGTCTTAAGTGATATATGAATCAGATACGCTCGATTTCGTAGCCAGTGTTTTACACGTCAGCCACCACACACCATTTTCATGATAAATGGCTATATATATGTCTTGATTCCTTATTTATAATTACTGGAGCTGTCTTAAATTATATTTTTTATAAAGTTATAGTATTTATAATATTTTAATTGCTTACCAATCTCTATTGTAAATATTTCATATATGTTGCTGATCTTTATAATTATATAATTGTATTAGAAATTAACTTTGTAAACTAGGGAGTACTGGTATTTAAAAATATTATTCTCTCTTTGTGATCAAAATAATATATAATAGTTTTTTTTTCTTTACTTTTGAATCCAGGAGAATGGTGACCGCACCAACAAACGAGATAACCCACACAAGTACCTTCTGTACAAGCCCACTTATGGGCAGCTCAACACATTCCTGGCATCAGCGTTCAAGGAACTGCCACCCAACGGTGCCATGGTCTTGTATATATCTGCAGATGGTTGCCCAGGCAACCAGAAGCACACAGATGATGGTAAGGCTTTTGATAAACTGTCAGTTTACACACAACTTAATGCTGCACTTTCAAATTTTTCAAAGATGTCATGAAAAAGGTGGAGAAATTGTAATTGCTGGTGACCATAGGATATATATGTGCTTATTTTTGTCCATAACTAATCAAATATTAAAATGTATAATATTTCAATGAAGAATGCAATGTTTTAAAATGTATGTAGGAATATGAATCTTATGTTATAAGTAAAGTAAAGTTCCTCTTTCGAACCTTGCAATCTATTGCGCAGATGATGTTAAGGTCATCTGTTTCTTAGGCCAATGTTAATGAGCAGGGTGTCATGTTGCCAGCACAACTAATGTTAGGTACCCATCAGAGTCGGGTGAACTCATGGGTGTCCTAAAAATCCTGAATTTCAAAATCTCATTCTTCATCGAGATTTGAACCCAGTACCCCAGGTTCAGAAGCCAAGCACTTAACCATTCAGCCACCATGCTCACCAGTCTTATGTTAAAGGAGGCACCCTAATTTTTTAACAACCTAATATCTTCCCACAGCTGCCTATGATCTTGGAGGTGTGATCACTAACAGTAGGAAAGAGGGCGAGAGCCAGCCTAAAGGCAAGAAAGGAGAGTTCTACAAGGAAATGCATTGGTTAGTTTGGTTTATTTGTACACTGCATTGATGTAGGTTGGAAGGACTTATTTTGTAACAGTATTTGTATTTGAACTTTGTTAGTTCATTGTAAACATTGTTATTAGGATTTATCATAACAAAAAATAAGTATGCAGGATTTGAACGTGGGACCCTCGTTTTGGGAAATCAAGCCCTTTACCACTCAGCCAATGTGCCTTCTTAAGTTTGGATAGAGGCACCTTAAATGTTCTTCCATTTGTAAAACTTTGATTCCTGCTCTAGTTACTTGTATAGAAGATTGGATCAAGCCTAATTAAGGTGTTAATGTTAATGGTCTTGTTTACAGTTTGCATCCAGGAGACTTGTATCCCTACACAAGGAAGCCATTATTTTTAATTATAGACAGCAGCAACAGCTCAGCATTTCAGGTGGGAGACCATGATATATGTCATTGATCTTTTTATGTAGAGACAGTAATACAATAGTCAAGACTAGTCTTATTGGTTTTTATGGAGAGACCAGAAAAGGCTTTTTGGTCTTGAGAATGTTATTGAATAGTCATGGCTAGTCTTATTATGAAAAGATCAGGATGAAATATTAGGGAATAAAGTCTGGCCCTTAATGAAAGAAAACTGCCTCTTTGGCTATAATGGGGAGACCAAAATAGAATCTTCTCGAGCAGTCAAACCTTGTGGCACATTTAAGTTTGATAGATCCAGTGTTCAATATAATTGTTTGCTTTCAGCTGTGGGAAAATATATGCCTCACACTTATATAGTATTTGAAAAAATCTAATTAGTTAATTTAATTAATGACAACATTTAACTAATGTTGTTTTTTTTTTGCATCAAAATTTAATTGGTTTAAAGGAATTATTCAAAAAGACGTTATTAACTGAGACATTATCTAATTGTTTTATTTCATTTTTAGAATTTCCCCAACCTGTTTGGCCAGCCTTTAGTCTGTCTGCTCTCCCCTGAGCAAGTGCCAGTTACAATGCAAGGTAAGAAGTTTATACACAAAGAGAGTACTCTCTCTCAAATCTTGGGTGATTGTGCAAGTGACCTAGTTTTAGTGGCATATTCTTGAGACTCTATTACATCTAGCACTGTTTTAGCTGATCTTCTATTATCCAGATTTACACTCTTTGTATAAAGATCACTATTAAAGTAAAGTACCCTTTTTTATGTTTTTTTTCAGTAGATGTTCCTTAGCTCCATACTTTTCTTGGAGCTTCAGTTTCGATAACATTTTGTTGAAATAGTTGTTTATTAAATAAAGCTTATTATTCTTTAACTAATTTTATAATGTGATTTTCTTATTCCCTTTGTTTTATATGGGAAATATTTGGATTTTGGGTGGTTTTCAGAATGTTTAATGATTTCCTTAGAATTCTATCTTTGACCACGCAGTCACTTGTGCAGATTTTCAGTACTTTTGGAATCTTTGATGGCTATCAAAAAAAAAAATCTTATCAGAACAGTTTTAATGTCAATGTTCCCTAGAAAAGTCTATTTAGATACAACAATAAGAAAACGGCGTGTGCCTCAAGTCAGTCAATCTCTGTTCAAGTAAGTTTAGTACTCAGTTGTTCAAGCTGTCTACCAATTTAATGATCATTTAGTCTGTTTTGCAATAAAAAAAAAGAAACAGTACTGGTATCCCTTTCAGAGCGTGCAATATATGGGGCTGATATTGTAAAGGTCATTTGTTTCTGTAGCCTCCGGTTAATGAGTATGTCATTGTGGCTATTACTGTGATTTTATACTTTGTTTCATTATTTTACTTTTATTATTCTGTATATTTAGCTCAAAAGGACATTAGTCGTCCAATCCTACATCACCTGTGTGTATTTGAGTATATAACTTTTACAAACCTGTGTCTTGTTGTTCATTTGATAAACTATTATCACACCTATGCTATCAACAATGAAGGCTCTCCAACTAAACCATTTGTGTCTGTCACCCAGTGTCTTCCTATTTTTTGTTTTAGATCAACAGCTGAAGGGTAACTTGTTTACACTGTTTCTCCACTGTCCACTCATGGCCATGTGCTGTGTCTGCAACATTGGAAACATTCCTGTCACTCTGTGGGACAAGTGCCAGACTCAGGTGGACAAGTTTGTGGCGGATGCCTCCAAGTTGTTCAGCAGAGCCAGAAAGCTAGGTGAGTGATGCAGAGCTTTAATCAACCAAAACAGCATCTTAGCACTAATACAAACATACTGGGTAAGCACTATTTACCACCTGTAGGTGGCGTTTTTTTTTTAAATTTGTTTTTTCATGTTTTGTTGAATTTGAATATTCAAAATGTAAAGGTTTGCTAATTATGAAACAGCACAACATTGTCAGGTTTATTGCATCTGTTATGTTTAATGGGTTGGTATTTTATAGTCTGTAGTTGAAGACACCCCATATGTTTTATGGTTTAATGTTTTATATGTTCAGTTTATTTGATCTTTTATGTTTAATATATTTTGGTTTTTAGTTTAATGCATCTTTTATGTTCCATGGCTTATGGAAATATAGTGTTATTTTCTTTTTATAGGTTGTAGGAATGTTCCAAAAATTAGTTTTGGATTAGGTAAATAAAAAATTGTTTTTTTTTATTTGTCCAGACCATGCCTATGTTCAGTTTCTTGGAGATGATTTCTTGCGTCTGCTGTTACTTAGATTTGTTTTCTGCTATATTGTCCTCATTTTACACAGAGGCTTTAAAGTAAGTATTTTTTTACTTAACTTCATTGAAGTTCATATTTACTGTTTTATCATCATTATTAGTTTGTATGCCGAGTGCATTCTGGTCAAATCATTTTTTTTTTTGTGAAGGTGTGTGTGTGATATCTGGGATGTGTGAATGAGTGGTAAAACCTCTTGGCTATCTATCGAGGGGGCTTGAGTTCCAACCTGACTCAAGCAGAATTGTTTTTGCAGAGCGCCTAAAGTTGGCACAAATACCTTCTCCCAGATACCCCTCCACTCCCTAATCCACAGGACTTGGTGGCTGAGTGATAAAGTGCTTGGATTTTGAACCAAGCGGTCTTGGGTTCGAATCTAGGGGAAGACTGGGATTATGAATTTCATGATTTTTAGTACATTTGTGAGTACATCTCTAATGAGTACTTGACTTTAGTTGGGGAAAGTAAAGATGGCAAGGTTTGAAAGGAGTGTTGGATGTTCCCTGGTCCACAAAAAAGATTGAACCAATTCGCTCTGAGCATGCTATAAGCATGAAAGTTGTGCTTTAGAAAAGCAATAAAAAATGGTTTCCATTCTTCATTTAGGTCATCAGACACATATTGAGTTTAAAATTTCCAGTCTACATCAGGATTCAAACCCCATCCTCCCAGGTAGTCTATTGCTTTATGATATCACTCAGTCTTGAAAGACACACACAGTTGCAGACCTATTAAGACTTCAGTATTTGCGTCCATGTTGCTCACCTTCTAAAATCTAAAAATCTATTAAATTGCCAACATAGCTTGAAATGAAACACTGTATTTCAGGGGCCTAGCTACTATCCCGCTTCACATCCTGCATTGCCGACAGATGAAATCTTGGAGCACCCGACGCTGTACAAACTTGTCCTCGACCTTGCCACCATGCTAGAGGTGCGAAGCTTGTTTGCAGAGCCCGGGGATGTGGATATATCAGCATGAGTGCACAGGAAAAACTGTTCCTTGTAATTTTGTGTACTTTTTTTTTTATATTCCGAACATGAATAGAAATAGAAAAAGAAGAAAATGTGTCAAGAGAAAAGGCACTGAGTATACTCCAGTACAGGAACTAACCAAACATTGAATTTATCCGTAAAGATATATTGTTTCTCCTCTTCGTTGTGATCACATTATTGTATTGAGCGGAATGTGTGTAGAGAATGCAATTGTCTTGTCCAGTTTCATTCAGCCATGTCAATTATTTATTGTTCATCCAGAATGAGATTTCCTTCCACTAGACATTGTAAAGATATTATTTTATTCTGTTTATTATTTAGACCAGTGGTTCCCAAACTTTTTTCCCCTACGGAACACTTTGCACAGCCTGAGTATTTAGTGGATCACTTTGCTTATTTTTTTTTAGCAGAGATTACTTTGTGTGGTGGTCTACTAGTTAGTTATTCCAGTAGTTTGTGGAACACCTATTCAGACCTTGTGTTCGTGGAACACAGTTTGGGAAACGCTGATTTAGAGATTGATCGGAATGAGGGTAAGAGGGGAGAGTTGATCATGTGTGTTAAAAAGACAAAAACCTGGTCTGCCATTCATTATACTGTTGTAGGACTTGTTTTCTAAATAGTATTTATAACATTTGTTGGTACTTTGCATATCCAGTGGGTCAAGAAGTGGACACATATCTTGTACTTTTTTGCAAGCTAATAGTACCATATTCTATTGAATCTAAGCCATGGCTGAATCTTAGCGTCACCTTATATTTTGGGGGGAAAACAAAGGTCTCAGCAGCAGATATTCCATCCCATGTTAGCACACAATAATAATGATGATAATAATAATCTTTATTATCCGTGAGGAAATGTGTTTTACAATTGTGCATTTAAAAAAACAATACATGATTAGAGCCAGCATTTGTACAATAGCACACAAGATATACATTCATACCCCAGTTTTTCTTTAACATTACTTGCGAAATACCTTTGTCATCATCATCATGGTACCCATTCACCCTTATATTGTACATTATGTCTAAACCTAACGGAACTACAAAGTCCAAGTGGCAAGAGATAGTTTTGTCAAAAAAAGTATGCAGCAGAGAAGCAGAGCACTGACTTCAAACCATCTTCCTCTAGTCATAAAGATGATGCATACCTAGTCATTGTTAATTTAGCTTCTTTTCTATCTAAAAATTGTCTAAGTGTTATTTTGAAATCTTATTAGTAAATATGTTCTTTTCTTAAACAAGTGGCTGTGACTTGTCAGTTAATTTACAAGTTTTTAGTTTGCCAGCACTAGCTGTGAGCAAAATGTAAACCACCTGCCAACTTCAGGCTCTACAAAAATAAAAAAAAGGATGCGGCTTAGATTTGATAGAATATGGTAATTTGTTACAACATTCCTCCATCATATTTTGTTGAACACAAAAGCCAGTTTAACAAGTATAAATAGAAACTTTGTTAACAGCTCCGCTGTTGAATAGATGGAACATTCCTCATTTTGACTTAGACTTATATATTAAGGTTATAGTGTTTTGTTCTCTTCCATAAAAGCATCAAATTGGGATTCATTGTCAATTTCTTTAAAAAAGAAGTAATTTTTTTTACCAACAGACCAGTGGACTTACCTTTTTTAGTTTGCTGAGTGTGATATCACATTTTTTGTTGTTTTACTTTGAGCTAGACTTTGTTTCTGTCACAAAAAAGAATTATACTTTATTAACTAAATTCTTAATGCTTAAATTTTAAATAAATGGTTAAAATGGATTATAATACCTAAATTTTAATTTGTGTAGCTTTTAACCCTTGGCCTACATTAAATGAAAAGAGGAAATATTAAGAGCAGGACATGGTATAAATTGTGCCATTCTTGTTTTAACTATAATTATATAATTATTGGTTTTTAGACTTTAAAGAATGAAAAATAATAAAATCTATTTTTAACAATACAGACCAATTTTTTTTAGATTTTTATATGGTGAGATTCATATCTGTGAGTCATAATTTAAAACATGTTCAAGAAGGATTTAGTTGACCAGCTCTCTACTTAAAGAAGAATTTATTAGATTTAAACTTTTTAAATACACAGTATACATGTACATTTTCACCAAATATATATCACTTAATATTGTAATAATGGTAGTATAATTTGTGTAGAACCATTATATAGATTACATTTCAGAAATCAGAACAAGTGAATACCAAATCTGAAAATGCTTAGTTTTATTCTGGATGTTAAATGTTAACTTCTTATATGGTTTACTATGAGTAAAAAAAAAAAGCATACATTTAGAACTGGATTGACCCTGAATAAAGAACTACTATCATTGAAAGTATTGTATTGTCTATAATTTAGCATTCCAAATTTAGGCAGAATAGCTAATCGACAAACCTGTTGAATTGGTCGTACCAGAGTATTAATTAAACTAACTTGCAGAAAAGTAAATTTAATATTTTTTAAATGAAATTCTCTTTTAAAAAGAGTTGCTTGGAATGGTTAGCATATACTATACAACACTGAAACAACAGATGATTTTATTTCGATTTTTTCTCATTAATGCCTTAACGAAATTAAGATTTATAACTTTTTAAAAAATATGTACTTTACAAACAGGTAGAATTATAGTTCTTATGTTTAGAAACTTCTTACATTTTAACAGCTAGGACCTAGGACAACCTTATGTCAGACACATTGACATTTGACAATGTCATTACATTTTGTTTTTGACTAAGTCGATTTGGATTTGTGGTGTTACTGTGTTAGAAATATTTTAAATTTGAGATAGTTGAATGAATGTATTTTTTTTTAAATGTGCTGTGACCCAAAGACTGACAGATTTATTAAATTCTGTTCACAAATCAGACAAGTTTTTTTTTTTTTTTATTTAAAGATTTGTAAACGTCGACATTTTGTTTTTATGGTAAGCTTGATGTATTTTAAAAAGCTCATTTATAAATACATATAAATATATTTCACATTTTGTTGTTTACTTGTTGTTAAGACATTGCTTGGAAACATGAAGTGTTTATTTTGTTTTAAGCCAGTATTGATGAATCCAATTTTTTTTTATATTTGATTTTTATTGTTTTGTTACTTTTTAAAACAAATTTAGTTGTACACATTTTGTTTTAGAAATGGGTAATTTTTGTTGTTGTTTATGTTGTTCTTTATAAAACGTCAATCTATATTTATTTATTTCATCGATAGAGTTTTAAAGCAATAAGTTTGGTTCGATACAGTGATAATGTTTATGGTAGGGTACACCTTTATATTTTACACCATAGCGGGTACATAAGATTTTCTTTATACGGATTTCTCAATTTAAAAAGACTGTCTCAGTGAGGGGGTGTGGAGGTTAAGTAGTAAAATGTTTGGCTTCTTTATCGAGAGGTCTCTTATTTAAATCCTGGTTAGTATGCCCCGGAGTCCTCCCAACTCATTAGGAAAATAAAGGCGGTCGTTGTGCTGGCCACATTCACGCTATTAATAATTAACAAAAATGAAAACTGGTATGTCAGAATCTCCTAAAGTATTTCAAGACAATTTGATCAATAACTATTTGTATTCTTATGAAGCTGAAATACTTTAAATGTAGTATCCAAATATTATTTTATATACTTTCTTGATATTGTGTTGACAGGGCAAATGATCTTGCCATGAACAGTGTGAACCCTATTGTTCTAAACAATCTCTAGCATAATACTTTCTTTTCAAATTCAAAGTGATATGATTATTTATATTCATTTATTTTTTTTTTTTTTTTAATTCTTTCATTTATAGTTATAAAAAAAAATATTTTATAATTTGTAATATCCAGGTATATATTCTCATATGCTATATGAACAATTATAATTTTTTTTTTTTACAAAACTTTTTTTTGTTTTGAATCAACTTTTCTAAAAATACATATATATTATTTCCAGTTTTTAACATTTGTTGCTTCTTCATCATTATTAAAAAATATTTTTTTTTTAGTTTTAAGGACAGTTCATGTGTAATTGTACACCACTCTGCCATCTCAAATTGCTGCAGTTAATACCTGTTTGCCTGTTGGAAGTATGGGCCAACCACAAAAATACATTGCCATCTTATATTTGAACCTTTCTATTTATAATTTGCCTTCCAATATCACTGCCAAATTTTTCAGTCAAGACTTATTTAATAACCATATTAAACTGATGCTAATTTTAATGTTGTGCAAATTTTATATTTATTCTTATTATATACAAAACTGATGAATCAAACTTAATTTTTTTTTCCCTTCACTCTGAAATCGTTTTTTTTGTTTACACAACAAAATTCTAAATATTTTCTGTCAATTTGGCTCACACTCAACATTACAAATAAACAAATGTATTTAATGAATTAAAAGTTAACTAACACAAAGTAAGAAATGAATATATATTCTAGAAGAAAAGTTGTATGTAAACTAATTACACTTTTTTTTTATAATCAATAAATTTTTTATCTTCAAAAATGAAAGTATTCTTATTTTAATATTCTTTAAGACTGGTAGCACAATTTTATATTGATTTGTTTTGCGAATTATTGGTGAAGTGCAATTCTTTTTTTTTTCTGTATTTGTATTTTAATTTTACTTTCAAACACCTTTTTTATTTTTAGCTTGAAAAAATGGGATTATTAATTAATTATTTTTTTAAAAGCTTTTAGCTAACTATAATTTGTATGTAAAGAAAGTGACACTGACATAGTGATATAATTTCTTACACCTGCAAACACAAAAGTTACTGAATCCAAAATCTACTTAAACCAAATTATCGAAATTTTGTATGCCCTTTGTCTCAGTTTTGTGATGTTGATGTTTTGAAATCCAAATCCATTCCTTATTATTTATTGCATGAGTGAAGAGAGAATGAATATTCATCCCCATTTCTACCACTTTCATCATCTTAAAATTATCTGTGTGTGAAGTTGTTTTTTAAATTTTTTTATTCCTCTATAAAATCTCTAAGTCATAAGTAAATTTTCAACTTTGTACTTTTCTATTGATAGTATTTATTTTTCTTGTGCTATTTATTAAAAAAAAATAAATTATTATTTACGTACGTAATAGTGTGGAACTTGACATTTGCTTGTACAGGTACATAGTTATTTATTTTGTTACTAGTTGGCTATCTGGAATAATATGATGAAAGGTGTTTAGAAAAAGAAAATATGAGCACTTGTGTAGGATCAAAATTTTGAATTTTGAAAATTTTATATTTTTTTCATTGTTGTGAAAATCCTGATTTAAACTCTTGAAGCCTAGTCATTCCTTATAAAGTTTTCAAACATTCTGTTTAAAAACAAAATGGGGTGAGGGGGAGGTTAGGCCAAAATGTTAACAAAATTAGTTTAGATCTTTTGTAAATATGGTGTACTAATGTTGTTCCAGAATAATTTTGTTTAATGTAAATTTTTTTTTCCTAAGTAGTTTTTTTTTTTTTCTTTTTTTTTTTTTTACAAATAATGTTGTTACATTTTTCTTTGTACTTTTGTATGCTTAACTATTTACATATATAAAAAAGAAAAAAATGGTTAATAAAAAGTGTCCATCCCGCTTAACCTTCTATGTGTTTGTTTTTCTGAAAGAATAGTTCATTTCATGTATGCTCACACAATTTAAGGTTTATGTTGTCATTAACAGCTGGACTAAATAGCTTCTAGGTAATTTGGAAAAACCTGCTTTGAAACTCAGTGTCACCTTAACTGAAGGGTTGTATTGATTATTTAAATGCACATCTAGATCTTTATAGTTGTAGAATCTAGATCCAGCTGTGTCCAATCCCCTATATCTTAAATTAAAAATAAAACAGATTTCATGGAATCACAACCTTGATATATAGATCTTAGCAGAATTTAAGTTACGGATTAACATGTATGACTAGATTGATACATGAAATGGGTAGTACCCAATAATCTTCTCTTTTGAAGTTACATCTGTAATTATAAGACGGCTATGAAGGTCTTGAGCCAACCGTGGTTTTCCTCGGCACTAGATTTAAATCTAGTTATAATATAGATCTAGATCTAATATAGAAAAAATGTGGGGTTAAGACACGAACACAATAAAGTAATAACAAGAAAAACATTTTAAAATACTTTTTAAAAAACAAAGCTTATACGAGTTGATAATTGTATCAGTTTGTTTGGATCAGTCTTGTAATAGGTCTGGACCAAAAACAATAAATCTTTTAGCGTGATTATAAATATTTTTACCCATTGTTTTTGTTTAGCACTATTTCATGCTTTTAGCTTTCTAAATACGCTATGATCCTATCACTTATTTGGACCAGTTGGAGAATTGTGGGAGTAGGATGAAAGAAAGAGATATCTGGATGAATTTTACAGTACTTGGTTTTAAAAGTATTTTTAAAAAGGGGGAACGTCACAACTCAGGCCAACATACTAATAAATCACTCTGCTTGTGAGGTACTAGAGAAAAGAGAAGATTGTTTAGTTATATATAATTGTTTGTTTCAATTTAGAGAGGTAACCTGTAAAGGGGATATCACTTTAGTCAAGTACATATTCTTTCCCTTGTTTGAGATACCAAACAAAATAATTATTTAAATAATTGGTTAATTTTGTTTATTGTGTTTATTGATTCTTGAGTTGTCAAGTAAAAGAAATTTTGGGAAAAATTTCTGCTTGATCCAAGAATGGGTGTGGGAGAAATAATGTGTACAAACTTTTTACTAGACAGAGAGAATGAGTTGATATAAGCTTTAAATTTGATTAAGTTATAAACTTATTTTATGGACTGTAGGTCAATGCATTAATTCAAACTATTATTTATATAATATAGTTTAAAACAAGAAATGAAATTACTTTTTTTTAATAACATAAAATAATTATTTTTAAGAAAATATATATTGTATATAGATCAATAGTTTTAGATCTATGTACATTTTCAAATAAATTGAGTAAAGCTCAAAGTAGTTATTTTTACATGTTTTTTTTTTTTTTTAAATTAAAGTTATTTATAAGCGTTCAGATACAAAGTTGATCTATATCAGTGATTCCCAAAGTGGTCTATATAGACCCCCAGGGGTCCACGAAGACTTCCAAGGGGTCTACAAAAGTGAAAAAATAAATTGGGGGTCTATGAGATGTCCATGGGGGTCTACGATAATGAATTTCATTTCATTTCATTTGTGACTTAAATTTTCACTCCCATTAATGTAATTATTTCCTACACTGATATATGATTTGTACCTTAGTTAATCTTTTCAATATTTATCCTGCTATTCAAACGAAAAATGTTTGTATTTAATTTTAATACTTATTTAAATATCTTAATTTTGTCTACATGTAAGTTATGTTTAACAAAAAGAAATGTATATTGTACACCGTTGATTATTTAAAATTGGGATTCATTCTTTCCTTGTCAAACAAGCGGTGGCTTAAGTGCCTTTTTATGACGATATGAAACTAATTATGCTGGAGAATAATTTGAGACGATGCCACCCTGATAAAAAGATAAAAGTTTGAAAAAGATAAGTTCAGAATAGACCCACAAAATCTCTCTTCGACATCATAAAGAGAAGATGATGGTTTGTGAACGACTTACAATATCTCTTTATTTATAGCCAAATACGGAAAACACTTTAGGTAAAACATTGATTTTACCTGCAGTTGAAATAGTTTTAAAAACTATTTTATTTTACACAAATCTACATCTGATATTATTAAACGAATTTTTTGCAACAATACAGTTCAAGGGAACACCGGTGTTGTCTTTATATGAGAAAAGAGTCCTTGTAATCACAACAAATTTCCGTAAGGATCAATAAAGCAGTCTTAGTCTTAGTCTTAAAAGCTTCTTATGTAATTCTTTTCAAACGACATAAACAGTTTGAGATCAGCGGTCTAGCAAACCCTGACAGGATGTAGCGCTGTTTGCTGCAAACTGCCTAAGGGTTGCTGGCTCCTTATTTTTTCTCAGGGTTGACTCACAAAACCCATGTTTATAGTTGCAAGACAGCAGAGGTTTGAATTCAGATATCCTTCTGCTAGGTGGGTAGAAAGCCAAGGCTAATGAGTCCCGCCTGTCCAAGGCTTACTGGTTTTTGGTGCTAGTTACTCGCCTTCGCCACTTCTCCTGTTAGTGAAAACAGTTCTTCGGACCCAATATTTGAGCCACACATGAAAGATCATGAAATACAAGAGAAACTGATCTTTGTGAAAAAGTTTACAAGAATCCCTAAAGCAAATTAATTAATTAATATTTAATGTTTCAAAGACTAATTTATATAACAACACATTTCTATATGAAACATAATATCCGTACCAACGGATGATGAGCCTACAAAAAAAAAAAAACACTTCCAGTGTGTTTAATGATTCAAGAAATATATATTTTGTTGTTTTATTTGGTTTAAATTTAAATTTTATCAATAAAAATGACATCTGTATTTACTTCAAATGCAGCTTTAAATTACTTTTTCAATCTGAGACTCACTACATCTAGAAATTAGTTTTAAAAATGTGGATGAATTTTCAAAAATGCAATATAAGTTAAGCAGGGGGTCTTCCAAAAATCAGAAACCATGGCAAGGGGTCTACGAGACAAAAAAGTTTGGGAACCACTGATCTATATAGTTCAGTGTAAGGATAACCACGTAGGTTTTTATTTTTATTTTTTGTGAATAGAGTCCCTTGTTATGTGTCCAATCACATTACAATGTACGAGTGAGTGTGGACCGCTGTTTTCTTTAATGTTTAATGAGCTTTTTTAATGTGCTATCTCTTGACTTTTCACCAATTCTTGAGTGTATTTTATTTTTAGCAAAAAAAAAAGTTTTTGTGTTTCAATATTTTTTTTGGTTATGGAAAGTAAGAGTATTGTCAGTATTGAGAATTATTCAAATGACGCACCTCATTTTTTACACACAATTCATCATCATCATGATCATGACCATGAAATTCATGATCATTGTAATCATTGTTATGATTGTAAAATGAGCTCAGATCTGAAAATGAAATCCTTGAATTTAGATCTAGATCTAGGACAGTCGACGCAAAATTCAGAGGTATCGTCCGTTAACATTCAAGGCAATGAATCACAGAATCAGCATTTCAGTTTAGGAAATTCCTTGTATTTACAGTCTTTACCATTACCAGTATTACTACCTCCACCAATGACGCCAATGTTGCATTTTCCACATTTCAGCAATGCTCAGCAAAGCACACTCCATCGAATATTTTACATTGTAAGGCAACTTGGCAGTGGATCTTATGGGTAAATTTTAAGTTCTAAGTTTGTTGTTTTAATTTTTAAATCATAATCTAGACTCTAGACACTAGGATGTGACTAGATAAGACCCTAATTTAGTCTCTCTAGAGTACTCTAGACTAGCTCTAGATTATTATTTTTATATAATCTACTAATTATACTTTCAATTATAGATCTAGATATTGTCTAGAGTGTAGATCTAATAATTACTAAGTTAGTAAGTAGGCTAATAGACTAGCTCTAGATAACTAGATATATATATATTTAAATGTACTTGACTTGACCTAGCCAAAAGACATTTTTGAAAATAAAATAAAAAATCTAGATTCTAGATCTATATTTCTCTTGAAAAACTCCAGGGTTCCAGGGAATCTCCCCTGTTAAAATTGAGTGGGTGGAACGCTGTCTTCACATCCTAAAAATGTTCCAAAAGGAATAAAGTCCAACTTTCTACATTTTTTTAGTTTTTTTTACTTTTGATCACTAAATTATTGTACCCAGATAGGCTTTCATTCTCATATAATGCACAATCTCTGCAAATTGGAGTTACCTTCAGCTGATTCTGGAAAGATCACTGTTGCTGATAAACTTGTGAAAAAGCTAATTGCTTTTAAAGGGAAACTCCGATGGTTTTGACAATTTTTGATATTTAATAATATGTGTTTTGATTTACAGATAATTCATATGATTCTTTTTTTTTTCTTTGCAATAATAACTTAGTAATTGATGTTTTTCAGACGTAATTTTCCTGCGCATCCAAAACAGTCAGACTTTCACCGGGTTTCTATGTGACGTCACAAATGTGTTTTAATCTATTGACTTATTGTATTAACAGGAGACCATACAGCAAAGTTTACATTCTCGTAAAAGAAATATATCTTGGTCTATGCAGTTAGATCTAGGATCTTGTAAGCAAAGAAAAAAAATGCATATTAAAAGTAGATTTACATGCTTGACTAACCACGGCAGTGTGTATTTTCTCGCCAGAACACTCAACACACAACAAACACTATTAGATCGCTTGGTTGCCTTGTTATGACCGACTACACGTAGTCTCAACTAGCCTTACACTGACCAGTTTGTTCGAATCAGTCAGACACACGGTCTATTTACTTCTTGGGACAGAGATAATCTTAGATGAAAATGTTACTCTTCTCGATTTGATTATCCTAATATGCTTTTAGATCTATCTATACATGTATATTTAACTGTATCATAGCTCTGGACTAGGCCGTCACTAAGCCTAACAGCTACTGTAAGAATGAAGCGATACGATTGGTCAAATCTAGTTTCTCTTTCAGTATTGTTGAGGGAAGTGACGTATGAACTAGCTTAAAATAAAATCTCAAAGAATCCCGTTTTTTTTTTAGATGTCAAGAATTTACTGACTAATTTATTTAATATAAATGTTTCTAAGCATTTAAATAAAAAATGTTTACTATTACAACTTTTTACGCAGAATTTAAATATGTCAATAACTCAAATTTGAAAAACCATCAGAGTTTCCCTTTAAAAATAGGATCACACTGTTGGGGATGGAGGTCACTGATACATTTTTTGTTTGCTAGACTTGTATTGAAATTTATGACTATTTAGGTCAAAACAAAGAAAAAAAAGAAAGGCAAAAAAAAACTTTAAAAAAAATAATGTTTATATAGCTTCTATTAATTATTTAGTGTAGTTGTATCAATTAGTTTGGATCAGTCATGTAATTAAATTTGTAATAAATCTAGAATAACAATAATAAATCTAGAAATATTTTTACCATTTGTTTTGGTTGGTAAGTGCTATTTCATGCTTTTAGCTTTCTCAATGCGCTATGATCCTATCCCTTGTCTGGACCAATTGGAAAGGGGTGAGGAGGAAAAGAGGGGGTATCTGGGTAATAACTTATTTTTAAATACATCTATAATGATTAAAACAAATGAACGACATGAATTTGTTGAACTTGAGGTCTAAAGCATTCTTTAGCCTGTACTTGCCACTATGCCAGGGTAGTGCTTATGGTAGGTTTTGTAGTTATCTAGTGTTAGTTTCAAATTTTTCTCTCTACAAAGCAAAAAAGGGGATTAATTCAACTTTGCAATCTTCTATTTTCATAAGCACTCCCCCGGCACAGTGGTTACTGCACAAGGTAACAATATTGGTCAAGTAAATTTCTTTCCCTTGTTCAAGATACCAAACAAAATTATTTATTACCAATAGTGAATTACCCGGTAACTGATAATATGGTTAATTTTTCTTTATTATTGATTCTTGTTTTGTCAGGTAAAAGAAATAATTGGTGCAAAATTTCAACTTGATCCAAGATTGGGTGTGAGAGAAATAATGTGTACAAACTTTTTTAATTTATGACTAAGCTCTGTGATTATAAATTCGTTCTTCGTTCATCAGTATTTAAGTTAGGAAGCTACCATAAGTCTTTACTGTTTGGGGTGTGTTGGTGATTGGCAAAAACTGCTTGGCTACCTATCAAGGGCACTCGAGATTGAATCCCACTTGAGCTGAGCTGTGTTTGCTGAGCTGTCTAAAGGTAGCACAGAAACATGTTCCCTGACACCTTCTCCTCCCTCAGGTCCACAACTGAGTCTGAACTATAGCCCTCTGAGCATGCAATAAGCATGAGAGTTGCGCTATACAAAAGCTATTTCAAAGAAATTTTAAGTTTTAAAGCTGCATTTTATGAATTTAGCTCTGAATTGTGAATAATTTGTGCAACTTGTTACCTTTATGATATTATTTTCCTTAGTGAAATTTGTACGTGTCTGTGAGGGTCTATTACATGAACAAAAAATGTGATCATTTAGGATGCAACAAAATTAGATTTCTTTTGATGTTTTGAACATTTAATTGTATAGTTGTTGTTTTTACTATGTTATATTAGCAAGTCTTAGTTGTTTTTAACTATCTAAAAAAAATTCAATTAGACCACTTGATCTTATTTTAATTATTAATTTTTCTTTTCCCCATGGGCTGCAAGTGAAGTGTTTCTGGCCATTGATATTATGACTAGAGAGTGTCTGGCTATAAAGAAGATGAGAATGGATGAAAATGTTAGTATTTTATTTCTTGTACATGCATTTTAATTTCTAGTTGTATTATACTAGTATTCTATACATTATAAAACTATGAAACAATAGTCTAGATAGAAAACTTAATCTCTGGTGGTTTTCTTGGCTAATGGTCAGTTCCTAAAAGAAAATGTTTGTGTGTATAATGGGAAATTAAGGAGGGTTCCTAAATACTTTGGATCACAGTGGCAACGTGTCTGAAATGACGATCTCAATGTTTAGTTTTGAAATAATCTTTAATGGGTAGCTAATATTTGTTAGGAAAAGAAAAGATAGCCAGCCTTTTTTTCTGTTTCAATAAGACTATTAGTTTATAATTAGCATTTTATTGATTACGCTAATAGTGTCCGACCTATGGTAACTGTTGCTTATGCGAATGGATTTATTTGGGAAATATGAGATGCTATTCCTTTTTGATCTTATTCTTTCTTACCCTTAATTGGTACCCAGTCCCTTGGTTTGTAGCCCCAAAGAGCTAGTACAACTAAACCAATGTAGCAGTGTTATATTGTTAACTCTTTCTCTCCTTATTGACGATGCCAACGTTGATTTGACCCCTATTAAACTAAATTGATTTTTGAATTTATAAACTTTAATTTGTGTTGTGTAAAAAGAGCATGCATTCTCCTACAATTTGATACCAAATATAACATTTTCTGATAACAAACAATAAAGTTATTGAAGTTTAGTCATAATAGGATAGTGAAATACAAATGAGCAAAACGAATAATACTATCCAAACGAGGACAATAATTAAGGAGAGAAAGAGTTAATGTAGAACTTGAAACATGAACAAGCTTCTTTTTAAACACAACTGAATCTATCTTTTATGTATAAATATACACAGATTCGGCTTGAAAGTAGATTGTATGTAGAAACACAGGGGGGGGGGTAATTTAAACAAGATATAACTCATTACAAATACATGTCTTTTCTGTTCCTCATCTCTCGCTTGAACCCCTTTTTTCACTTCTAGAACTTAAACAACCTTCTTTTTTACAAAACTAAATATAAATTTTATTAGTAAATACAAAGCTTTTAACTTCAATGTAGAAACACTAATGAAATAAATAATTAGACTAAACACAAGATGTAAATCACTAAAAATACATCTATTCCTGTCACACGTCTCTCGCTTCTTCAACTTCAGTATCTATTAAATTGAACTACAACAGGCCACCTCATGATTTCATCAGAATCTATTCAGCCTGCCAAGCTGAACCATCTTCCTACCTTTACTGATGGTTACACCAGAAACATGATTTGTACACTCTATAACACCCAGTTTGTCTTCTTTAATCTTGCATGAACAACTAGCATTGATTAATTGTAAACATTCTTTAATAACTTATACAGCTGTGTCCTATTAATGTTTATTTTTTGTTTTAATTTTTTTCTCTAGATTTCAGATGACATTGTGAAAAAAGAATGCAGTATTTTACAAACTTTAAATCACAGAAACGTTGTCAAGTTGAAGGACGTCCTCAATGTTGTTGGGCATGCGCACATTCCCCGGTCTATAATGTTTGTTTTTGAATTGTGCTTCTGTGACCTCTGGTCCATGATCCTTAGCGAGCAGGTCCATTTAACGTTGTCCAACATCAAGTCCATTATGCATCAGCTCCTTGAAGGTCTACGTTACATTCACAGGTAAACAAAACAAAATCTGCTTTATAGATGCCAGTGTTAATAAGAACTTTTTAATCCAGATTAAATTTAGCTGTTTTAAACCTGAAGATAGATATTACTGTTTGTGTCCAAATTGTATCTGGTCAGTATCTCAGCCTCCAGTCTGTCCCTTGCGATCTATCAGGCAGATGATAAAAAGGTCATATGGTTCTGTTTACAAGGGTGTAATGTGGTCAGCACAACGACCAACTGCCTTTACTTTTCCCCAACCAGTATCAGGCACCCATTTAAGCTGGTTGGGGTCACAATCCTGAAATAAAAAATCCCAGTCTTCACTAGGATTTAAACTCAGGAGCCCTCAGTTCAGAAGACAGGCACTTGGCCAGGCACTTGGCCAGCTATTTGGACTCTTATAAATTACAAAGAAGATAATTATGTCCTACATATGACTAAGTGTTAATCTAGTTGTAAATGGAAATTAGAGATCCTACAAAGTCATTGGCTGAATCAGGCAACCTATTCCATGCTCAAATGACACTTGGAAAGAAACATTTCTTGTACAAATTTGTCCTAGCATAATTAATCTGTGAGCAACAACTAGAAACCTATTTGTTCTCTGCCTGGATGTAAGATAAGTTGAGAACCAAGGGATTTATTTTCTCTTTATTTTTACATTTTTCTTCTCTACAGTTTAAAAATAATTCATCGTGATCTGAAACTCAGCAACATATTGATCACAGAAGATGGAGTGGCTAAAATAGCAGACTTTGGGATGGCGAGATATGAATGGTACCTTTAATTTTTGTTTTAAGTATATTTGAAAGATTTGTGTTAATATGAACACATACGTATATATGTACTTATAAATATAGGTATGTATATATTGTAACCACTGTCTTTATCCAGGCTCTCTGCACAACACGACACAGCTTAACTCAAATAACTTGACAACTCAGGTCTCTAAATAACACTTTTTAATGCCTAATATATCAACATCCAATTCTGTAAAATTGGCAACACGTAACACATTGACTATACAAATGCTTCAACATTCATAGCCCCACTGCCGTATCAACTCTGTACTGTTGTACCAGATTCTACTGGCCTCTCTGCCTCATCCTGGACCTCTACAGGATTCATCTATACCGAATCACATCTTCAATTGCGAGGTTTAAGTCTCTGGCATCGTAGCTCTCTTTATATTGGTTCCCCAAAGGCCTTCTTGAAACCAATAGAACTTTGCTAGTTCCTTTTAAATGATTACATGACCATCTCGACATGAATGACAAAGCTTTCCTGGAGTATGCCACTCGTCACGGTTGACTGCTTCACAAGCACTTGGCCTGTGTTATCTGCGTCAGCAGATTACACGAGTAGCTCTAACTCCATCACCGCTATGGTGGTCATTTTTGCACTGAATGTTATAGACACATTAAAAATATTAATTTAATTTTGCTTGTAAAAAAATGACATAGATCGGACTCGAAGACAAGCCTTTTTATATATCTAATTTTGTCTGTCTAGTAAAACGTTTGTACACATTATTTCTCTCACACCTAATCTTGGATCAAGTTAAAATTTTGCATAATTATTTCTAGCACCTGACGAAATAAGAATCAATAACAAAAATTAATTAATTAATTAACTATTGATAATATATATTTTTTTTTTGGTATCAAACAAGGGAAAAAAATTGTACTTGATAGAAGTGGTGGTATAAGTTGAATTAGTCCCCTTTAGGAGGCTTGAGCCCTTGAGTTTGAATTCAAGTCGTACAACTTTTTTTTTATGCATTTAAAAAGTGCTCCCCCACCCAAGTTCCTAACTGGTCCAGACAAGTGATAAGATCATAGTGCATTGAGAAAGCTAAAAGAATGAAATAGTGCTAAATAAAAACAGTTGGTAAAAATATTTCTAATTACATAGATTTATCATTATTATTCTAGGACATTAATTACATGACTGATCCAAACTAATTCGTACACTTTATATAAGCTTTGTGCTTAGAAAGTTTTGGGCCTCCACATTGTGTGGGCTTCTCAATACCTTTGATTGATTAAGCCTCATAAAGCTGTTAACCACCACATAATTTTTAGTCTTGAAGAAAAGCAAAACACTTCAAAAATGTTTGTGCATGAAAAATGTTTGTAGCATATTTTACACAGCTGATCATTTTTCTTCTTCCTAACAGCCCTAGAAGATTCTATTCTCCAAATATTGCAACACTACACTACAGGTCACCTGAACTGTTGCTAGGATCTACCAACTATGGTCGAGCAGTGGATGTGTGGTCACTAGGTTGCATTTTTGTTGAGCTGTTTAACAGGAGCAGATTTATACATGGCGACACAGAACACGCACAGGTTGGATTTGTTTTAAAATAAATATTTTGATTGCACAGTAATTCCTTAACAAAGAGACTTCCTACCATATTATCAAATAAATGTATTTGCGGTTTTGTTCCTCAAAACCAGAATTTGGGAAAGGTAAAAAAGGTTGTGGGTTGGATATTAATATTAGATATGGAAGAGTTGGGTTTTTTTATCACTAGCGTAGGTATTTGTACATCATTATTAGGTTGTCCAATGATAATTTCATGTTGAATGTCATTAAGCTAAATCTCTACGTTCACCAAAACTGTTTCTCTAAAGCCATCAATAGTTTTCTGTTTACTTTTTGATATTCTTCCTAGCCTTTTTCTTTACTAGTCATGTCATTGTCTCTTAAGTCAGTGACTGCTGGCAGTCTATCTAAGTGTTCTTTCAGCTTCTGCGCCTGTCTTAATAATTGTTTCCTTTGGTTCTCACAGCCTTTGTGAGAGCTCTGCAACTGTAACTTGCAGAGTCCATCTGCTGCCAGTGAGGGCGAAATGACACCTGAGTTTATCTTTATAGCGCTTACGGGGGGGTGGGTGGGCACCTCTTTAATACCCTCCTCCTTTAAGCTCGCCAAAGATCAACTTTGGCATGTGGCCGTCTCCCATACGGTACAGGTGTTTGACCAAGCACAGCTGTCAAATGGTAATTAGTACTTCTTTACTGTCCATACCATCCTATAGCAGAGAATAGTTAATTTGTAATGTAGTCTTGCCGTTTGTAAGATGAGACCAAAAGTGGGGAAAAATGTTTTTTTTTTTTTTTTTCTACCTTTTCAGTGAAATAATAATTGTTCTGCATTATTTTCTTTTGTTAAGAAAAATCTTCTAATGCCTTGAAATCTGAAATAAATGAGGATTTTATTTTTAAAGTTAACTTTTAACTATGCTCATTTTTTTTTTTTATTTGCTTCACTGCACCCATCAGAAAGATGATATAGCTCTGCAAAATATTTGTAACTTAACTTTACTACGAGATATTTTTAGTTTGTAATTTTTTTATGAGCTTGTTTAAGCTCTTTTTTTTTCTTATGTTCTAATGTTGAAAATTTATATTTTGGAGACAGTCTGCTGAGATTAATTTATGCCAGAGATTTTTTTTTTCATTTTATTATAATTGTTTTACTGAATTTATATCGCCATTGATGATGAAATTCTCAAAGGCAATGATAAAAAATTTGTGTCTGATTATGTTAACAATGTCTTTACATCATTCTTTTTATCCAGTTACTTTTTATGACAAAACTGTTTGGAACCATTGACAGAGCCTCATTTCCTCCTGATTTGGATTTGCCTTATTTAGACTCCATTGTGCTACCAGTCCACCCACAAGGAACCATCGACAGTGTTCTTGAAAAGGAGGTCAAAGATGCCCATGCTATAGACTTGCTGCGATCCATGCTTCAGCTGAACCCTGAACGCCGACTTAATTGCTCAGCTGCCCTAGGGCACGACTTCTTCTCCGTGTCTCCCTGTCCGGTGCCCGTCAGGCTTGTAAATAGAAACAACCAGGTAGCCACAGAAATAAATGATGAGCACCAGGTTTCCAGCTCCTCTGATGGAGATGCCGCTGCAGTTGATCAGAAGTCTGCCCCCCTAGTTTTTCACCATCACTTTCTGGGATGGCCCATGACTTATCAACCTCCCATTCCTGTTATGCTATCCCATTTCTATCAGCCTGATCAATAGTAGTGCATCCTCTTTTTTTTTTTTTCTTAGTATTTAAGATAGCAGAACTTGAATGACTTTGTACAATTTTCCCAATCAGCTCCTATTTCCAGTTATCTTTATTTCCTAAGCAAAGGTAGATAAGTGTATAAAAGATAATTTTTCTACATACAATAAAAATACAAAAGAAAAAGAAGCTAAAAAAAGGGAATGAATTCTTTGTTACAAAAGTAAACTTCTGAAACTTAAATACAGAATCTCTAACACTCAGTTTCTAGGGTTGACCTTGTACACTTGAATTTAGTTTTAAATGTAGAGTTGAAATAAATGCAGCTAAAAAAATCTGATTTGTATTTTCCAATAGAATAAATTTCTTTTTATGTATGAGACAAGAAAGAGTTCCTCTTACACAAAAGTTAGAAAAACTTTTTTATTTCCTATCATATTGTACAGTATTATGACGGTAAAGCTGCATTGCAGCGCAAGTGAGTGTCTTGAAGACATTTATTAATCCTTTAAATCCCCGTCCAGCTTGATGAATATGTGAATTTGTTGATACAATTTTTTATATGATGGTGTTATTTTATTTATTGACCAGTTTTATGGTAACACATGATTACATTGATCATTGTATGTTTTGAGGCAATATTTTATCTGGAGGAGCACACGTTTTTAAAACATGATCTCATTTATTGGATATTAGACTTTTTTTGAGTCCGAAGATTAATGAAGAGTGCAGTATTTCACATGGCTACCTTCATATTTTGCCACATCCAGTGCAGATCTGCCACTGGTTGATTTTCTTTTATTTTTAAATGTGCAACTGCAGCTTTTGTAAGTGATCTCCAGCTGTCTCATTCTGAAGCAGCATGCAACCTGGTGCTCTCTTCTGTCAGTTAAGCTGATCTTTAAAGTGTTTCCCTGGGCACCTCTGTTATGCCGAGCACCATAAAAAGACATTCAAAGGGTAATTGAGTGTTAATTATTATACAGCTTAAACTACTTCCGCTTCATATTTTTTCCTCAAGCATGATTTCAAGCCTTTAATATTTGCAGAGAAAAACTTGTGGGTTTGAAGCTGGATTCTAATTTTGGTGTTGTAAACTTGAATTGCAGGGCCCACTGCGACCGCATAGGTTGCAGTGGCCTAAGGCCGGCCCTGTACAATGGTTTTAATTTTCAGTGTTATAATTTTCAGTATCCTTAATTTAACTAACATTCCAGTATTATTATTATAGTTCGTCCATCCTGGTTTGATGATGACCACTATTGTCCTCCAAGGAGCTGAGGGCTTTGCACCGGGGTTCTGTGCCTCATGTAAATAGCTGTGTAGATTACCTATCTGTGAACATTTATCTTTGTTTTTATTGAATCTCATGTTACTAAGTAAATTAGAGTGATAGCCTCTAGAGTTTGTACACTTTGTTGCTCAGTAATGCAAGGCAACTGGATTTTTTTGTTTTCTAGATAATTTCTTCAGCATTGTCATCTTTGTAACTTCAACATGGAGCTCACATTATAGTTGCTATGAAAAGTTGTTTCAAAAAAAATAAAACAGACATAACCATAGGCTTAAAAATCTATCCATTGCTTTAACAATTTTTGTCTTAAGAAGTTGATGTCAGAAAAATGCGTTGTCAAATCTCTTAGCCCTGTTTATTTTATTTTTTTTACCTTCACCATGTCATTCTTGATCTTACCCTTGAATCAACAATTAAAAATGTAATTTGAGTTCGTTTTATTGTGTTGGGGCGTTTTTGTAATATGTTGGTGTACATTTTTACAGTATCATTTCATTATACTTCTTTGCATTTATGTTATAGTTTTATGATTCTTGGAATAATTTCTTGCTTTTTTTTTTCCTGTACAAATTTTTAAAGAAAAAAAAAATTCTTGTCTATTTAACACAATATCTTTATGGATTTACATTTTTTTTTACATTTTTGTTGTGTGCATAATCTTATCTTTTTAAACAATGTAACATACCAGATTTTGAATGAATGATTTTTAAAATTTCAAGATTTTTATTTTGATTTTAAGAATTACATAAGGATAAAGTTGGTTCCAATGTAAATATGACCATTAGCAATGAGCATGATTAGAGATGTAAACCAAGTCTTTCTACATAAATATCAACTGGTCTTTCCTAATAATGCCTTTTTAAGTCCATATCTGAATTGTTGACTATTGAAACCCAAATCTGTGTTGAAGTACCGGTATGTAAATAGTTATGGTGTAGTATTATTTACAGAGTGATTCTTTGTTTCTCCTGGTATCTGGTCTGAACTATGAGACTGAAGTCATTGATTAAATACATGAAATGAAAGTAGTTCAGCCTTTGTGTTTGATATCTCCAGTTTTATTGTCTGTTTTGTTATTAGGGCTTCATTCCGATTTAAGGTCAGTGCCAGATCAGGGGGAGGGTGTTTGGGACTCGACATGAGAGGAAGGATCTCGAAAAGTTCTATTAGTTTAATGCGGTAATTTAGTTTTGAAGAAAACTATTTGTAACATGTTTGACATGTTTCGGATGTTCCTTCAATAAATTTACTTCCTAGTCCAAACCTCCCGCAGGACGACGGGGGAGTTGCAGCTGGCAGGATACGAACTCTAGACGACAGTGCAGCGCATATACCACACGACCAGGCTGCCATCCTGGTCATGCTGAGCCATATCTCACAATGAGTAGGCTACATACTAGACCACAGTTCTTGCAGATTCTACAGTGTAATAGTAATCTAACACATTTTACGAATAATGTAATAGCCTACATCTATCGTGGCCGGCCTTAGGTATAGGCAAACTAGGTAGCCACCTAGGGCCTCTGATTAGTGGTGGCCTCACATAGGACTCAAAACAATTTTTTAAGAGAGGAAGTATCGACAGCTTTGCCCCACGTTATTGTTAGAGTACCTTTACATATCCCTTAGTCTGTTGGGGCACCAAGCAAGACTAGTCGACCGTCTTTCTCCATTCCTCCCTGTCTTTTGCCTTATTTAGAACCTCTTTCAATGGCAGGCCCGTCCATTCTTTTATGTTGTCCTCCCGTCGCTTTTTCTGTCTGCCTCTTCTTCTTTTTCCTGGTACTGTTGAAGTTCTTTTGCGAGCCCCGAAGATCTTGTAATATGGCCATAGAGTACACTAGGTTTTAAATACATTGCGTAATTGTATTTGTTCGCTGTTTATTTTTTATTTTTCTATTTCATTTGGGGCCACTAAATTCACTTCGTCTAGGTCCTCCAATTATCTAAGGCCGGCCTCGAATCCATATACTGTGCCTCTAGTAAACCTTATTACTTACACACAATATGCGACTGACAAGCAACAACAATGTTATATTAAAGCATGAGGCTCAGAACGCCTTTTTATAAGAGAGCATTATAAAATCGTTAACAATTGAATACAGTGGCGTAACTAAGGGGGGGGGGGAGAATTTTAAAATCCCCCCGGGCCCCCACCTAGGGGGTCCCCCAAATGGGTGTCCGAAATTTAATTGTAAATACATAAATTTAATATATTTGATTGACAAATAGTGTCAACGTGTGTCTTTTTTTTTTTCAACATTTATGGATTAAATTTATCACAAGGACTAAACCTAGATCTAGGTCTATCAGTACGTTGACTTTGTTGACATTTAAAAATATTTTTTCCCACAGAAATCAAAGTTTTTTTTAAAGTTTGTTATACATTTTAAACTTTGTTGCCACGAATAAAACTGCATGGTATACAGCGAATTCCAGGTATCTTGTTACCTTTACTAATAATAGATCTAAATGGCGAGTATTTTATGGCTACACTAATTAACCTTGAAGCAAAATTTACAGAATCGAGTATAACAGATCTAAAAGTTATTCTTAATAATGCTAAAATTGTCTATTATTCGGTTTTGGCGTTTATAATTTCAGAGTCAAACTTCACACTCGAGTTATTACCCCTTTATTCATCTTTCCTCAATCCAATGGAAACTCTCTCTTTTTATTTCCATCTAATCCTTTTGCTTTCGCACAAAACATAAACAACAAACAATAACGTAAGTCGTAATATCATATAATATTAGCACATCCTTCCTTTTGAAGTTATTATCACACCCTTCTATTTAAAGTTCTTAAGAGTGATATCTACTAGCAGGGCCGGCCCTAGCATTTGCGGGGCCCTATGCGAAACGGATCGCGCGGTGCCTAGTCTGGGTAGGGATGAGCATAATTTCAATATTATTTTTTTTTATTAGAAAATAAGCCTACTTTCGTCTTTGCAATAAATTTTTATCAAATGAAAGCTCGCAATGTCACTTTTTACTTATAGGCACCCCAAAATGTCAATTTCGTCTATTCTTCAGGAGATTTGAATAAATTTTTAAAAAGTTCAGGACTTTATCGTATATTTAGTCTTTTCATGAGATTTCCTGGAGGCCCTGAAAAATCAGGAGGTCGCGAAAACCCTGTTATTTTATATACGTTATAATGGTTTAATTTAATAATGTATACTTAGAATTAGCGCTGGTCCTATGAAAGCGCGGGGCCCACTGCCACCGCATAGGCTGCAGTGGTCTAAGGCCGGCCCTGTCTACTAGGAACTTTAACAATTCGTCCACTTCTGGTTGTCTTGACTGGCACAACAAGTTCTCTAGACGTTGGTCTATAACTGTCAGTTTCGTTTGTTCCAACAGTTTGCAGTTCATTGTCTCCATCGGTATCATAGTACCCAGAGATGTCTTCATCGAAACTCTTATTCAAAAAGCGTTGATTTCGTCTGTATGTTTTTCCGTTTGTCTTTATGATGTAAGATCTGGGTGCTGAATAATTTTTTATGACAACTGCTTTCTGCCATGTTTGACCTAGACGAACTCTCCGACAGAATAATCTTTAGGTAGTCTTGCTTTTGCATTGTATTTCACTTTGCTTTTCATCTGTCGTTCGTTGAGTAATGTCTCTGCATTTTCAGCTACCAATCGTTTCAATAGTTTGGGATCAGTTGGAATGATTCCCCGAGTCTTCTACTCGTCAGCAGTTGTGATGGTGAATACGGCAGTCCACTTATCGGAGTATTTCTATACTCGAGCATAACGAGATATGGATCTTTCCCACTTTTGTATGCTCTGAATCCTTTTGCTTGCGCAGAAAACATAAATAACCAACAATGACATAATACCATATAATATTAGCACAGAACCTTCTTCATGCAGTGGAAAATTAAGATTTTTTTGCCTATCTGGAATTCTGGTCAAAGCTCCTGCGCCCAATTAATACAGTTCGGAAGAAACTACAAAAGTCTGGACTGCATATACGGGAAGCTGCTAAAGAAATTAGTACCCTTTCATGCTTTCTGCAAAATGATGAGAATCTGACAAAAACCCAATCCATCGAAAAAGCAAAAGAAGGTAGTGAATACTATGGATTCCCAGTAATGAAAACAACCAGAAGAAAGAAAATACTTGATGGGAAGTTGAGTTCTAATGTAGGACTGTCAATAGAACTGCAATTTAAACGTGTTGCGACAGAAGTGCTGGACAGATTCCAAAGGCTGGAAAGAAAATGGATACCTTTGGGTTTCTTCTTGAACCAAGACACCTGTTAGATGAAGACCTGCTTATGACAAACTGTGCTACTTTTCCTGTTTGTATGATGAAAGAAATGGCAAATCGCTTTTTCAATGATGTCATTGATGCACGAGCACTTTTCATCAACAAACCAGTAATACAATCACCAATAGACATATTGAGGAAACAGGCTTCATATGGTAATTACGTGTGCTCAAACTTTGCAACCTCCTCCGAATACTGCTAACTCAGGCCACTTCCATTACGTCATGTGAGAGATCATTCTCAAAGCTCAAGTTCATCAAAAGCTATCTCAGGAGCACAATGACACAAGAAAGGCTTATCATGGCTTTAATGTCAGTGAAGTCACAAATACTAGAAAGTATCGATGTAGTTGATGTTATAGATGTCTTTGCTGCACAGAATGCACGACGTGAAGCGATATCAATTTAGATTTGTCACTTGTGCATTATTTAACTAATAAACAACGGTATTATTCATTAAAAGAGTCTTGATTACTTTTTGTTAAATTTACTGATATACTGAACCAGTTTGATTTGGGGCTTATATATTTTTGCGTAGGCTACATTATCCCATGTCATATGTCCAATGTCAAAATGCAAGGGGCCCCCAAAGAGGTCAATCCCCCCGGGCCCCCAAATCCCTAGTTACGCCCCTGATTGAATACGAGCCTTAGTGGCAGCAACGCGGCCCTTTCAGTGGTTCTACTAGCCCAATCGCGTACCGGCCTACGTGGTATTTGCCCACAGGCCCATATAGCCAGTCCTCTCCTGGGGGAGGGGGGAAAGGTTCTACCGCAAGAGATATGGATTGAAGAGCGTCTCATCAACAATTACAATTATGTCGTTCCCTTGTTTACTTACTAGCAGAAGTGGCTTATGGTTGTCAAGGCTGAATAAGGGCCGGTAATCTATTTATAGATCTAGTCACTTTCCAAGAAATACAGTATTGAAGTGGTGGGGGGGGTCGCGTGATTTCGGTTCTTATTATTGTTTGTTGTATTTTAATAATTTAAAGACTTTGACAGATCTCAGCACACACCACACAATCAATAGAGCATTTTTATTTATAGGAGATGCTCACGATACATTTTTAACACAGCAATCTCCTTTTCGTCTAGATGTGGATATAAAGATATGCTGCATACTGTACATATGTGTATACCTACCATATCTAATATAATACAGACGTTAGTTCAATAAAGAAGATGATCACGCCCTACACATGTAGAAATATACAGTAAATCAGAAATAGAATTCTATATGCTATAGAGAAGTTAGAGGGGACTCAAGGGAGAACAATGTAATCAAATATAAAGAGAAACATTGGGAAAGAGCTCTCACTGCTACAAAGTGCACAATAAATTACCGTAAACCTTCCTATGTTCTGTACACCGGATACACCATTTGTAAGCCTCCATGCACTAAAGATCCATGATTACTCTCTTGCAGCACGGTCCAGGTATCTGGCAGTGTTCTGTAGGGGATGCCTGTCTCTGTACAGGGCATGACCCCCGCATAAGATAAGATAATTTTTATTGACCCAATCTAATGGAAATTCAGTTTGACTACAATTGACAAGCTCAGCGAAACTACTGTACAAAAACAATATTGATTAAAAATTCGAACAACATTCACACACGAAACACATACACATTCACAACCAGCGCTTCATGAATTATGCACCAGTTATACCGTTGAGAAGACCAGTCGTACCTTCGAAATAGTTTCTGAGCACCCTGTCCTCATTAAGGATATGTTCTACTGTCTCGCCTTCTTGGTAGCGGTGGCGACATCTGGGATAGTGGTTCTCTTGGATCCTAGCGAAATAGTCTTCTATTGCATAGTGCCACGTGCGAAAACGTGCCTAAATTGCTTGAACCTAGCTGCCACCACTCGTCTTTCCTGTTAGAAAGTTTTAGAAAGTTCCCGTCCCTTGCTGAAATGGTCAAAGTTATCGTACCATTTGGACTTGATCCATTCACAAATCCTGGCTTTTGCACACTCATTTGTTTACTGCTCCTCTGGTGGGTCAAGATGTGTTTCTAGCTTTGTCCGACCGTCTGCCCTGACGTTTCCTCTGAGTCCACAATGGAATCCATTGCATCACCATGCGTCTCTTGTGTTTTCCTTCTAGGCGCTCCACGTACGCCATAGACTTTGCCGGCGGGGTAGGCCACGTCTCTGAGCTCTCGAGAGCTGGTAGGCAGGATAGTTAGTCTGGATTAGTTTACATTAGCCGGTGCCGCTGTTCATTCGTCAATTCGTTTCTGGATGTTTTCTAGAGCGTTTCTGACTCCTTCCGCTTCCACCTACGAATGGACCTACTGAATCGTCTACTTCGGGGACACACACACACACACATACACACACACAGACACACACACACACACACACACACACAAAAGGTAGCATTTATAGCTATCCGACATAGATTGGATGGCTGCCTGGTCGTGCGGTTAGCGCGCTGGACTGTCGTTCGGATTTATCGACGGTCGAGGGTTCAAACCCTGCCCGCTGCCATCCCCCGTCGTCCTGCGGGAGGTTTGGACTAGGAAGTAAACTATCTTCAACTCTGAAGGAACATCCGAAACATGTAAAACATTTTACAGATAAAAATCTGGAATATGAAAGTAAATGCATATAAGTAGATTTCCATTTGGATACATCCAGGTCAATTTTTTTGACAAAGCCGGCTAAACAATAAATATAAAGCTCCTCCTTTGTGATCGAAGAAGAGCACATTTCTCATTTCCTATGATCGGAGATGACTGTTAAGTCCAATCTTTGCTTAAAAAGCCGGCCGCATACGTGGCGCGGGTAGGTTTGGTCAGTTGCAGATAAGCTTTTTTGTTGCTTTGGCACTCTTTCGCCCTGGCCACTCTTCTTGCTTCAAATCTCGAGACTCCTAGACTCACAGCTTCACGCCATGAGGAGCGATCAAAAGCTAGTGCTTCCCAGCCGTGAATGTCAATATCACACTCCTTAAGGGAGCTCTTAAGGGTGTCTTTATAACGCTTGTATTGACACACACACACCCGGGAACGCTTTCCTGCGCACAGCTCCCCGTAATGAAGTCGTTTGGGAAGGCGATTTTCTGGCATGCAGAGTACATGTCTTGTCCAACGAAACTGGGACCTTTTAACCCTGGCATTGATACTGTTCATCTTGGACAAAGCCGACCAAACCATACAATCCTATCGGCAACACTTACGCCCCTCATACTTCTAAGGTGTATGCAGGTAAGGTAAGGTTGTGATTATTGATAGTTTGCAGCTCATAGCTCTTGTCTTTTTTTTTTGTCTTTTTTTGCGCTGAAAATATTAAAACCCTGCACTTTTACTTGCATGCATTGACCCTACGGTTTTACCCACCAACGTTATTTGTAAATCTTGTTTAAACGTTCTTTATTTCTTACGTTTTGTCCCTTTTGGTGTTACCAACTGATGTCACCCGGTGTTGGTGTTACCCGGTATTTGTGTTAACCCGGTGTTGGCATTACCCGGTGTTGGCATTACCCGGTGTTTGTGTCACCCGGTGTTTGTGTTACCCGGTGTTTGTGTTACCCGGTGTTTGTGTTACCCGGTGTTTGTGTTACCCGGTGTTTGTGTTACCCGGTGTTTGTGTTACCCGGTGTTGGCATTACCCGGTGTTGGCATTACCCGGTGTTTGTGTCACCCGGTGTTTGTGTCACCCGGTGTTTGTGTTACCCGGTGTTTGTGTTACCCGGTGTTTGTGTTACCCGGTGTTGGCATTACCCGGTGTTTGTGTTACCCGGTGTTTGTGTTACCCGGTGTTTGCATTACCCGGTGTTGGCATTACCCGGTGTTTGTGTCACCCGGTGTTTGTGTCACCCGGTGTTTGTGTTACCCGGTGTTTGTGTTACCCGGTGTTTGTGTTACCCGGTGTTGGCATTACCCGGTGTTGGTGTTACCCGGTGTTTGTGTTACCCGGTGTTGGCATTACCCGGTGTTGGCATTACCCGGTGTTAGTGTTACCCGGTGTTTGTGTTACCCAGTGCTGTCAGGACTTCTAGCACCACCTAGCGACGCCACTGCATCTATTTTGAAGTGCCTCTTTTAGTTACATAGTAAGTAACAGAGGAAACAAGTCAGGGCCTGGCACTAGGACAGATTACTGCATTGACTACAATACTCAACGGTAATTCCCTATTCTAAATATAGTATGCCTATTGCTTTTGTTAACTGCCACAATATATTTTTTTTCAGTATGACAGCCAGGAAGTACTTACAGTTACCCAATACATTCTGTTTGAGAATCACTGACCTATAAATACAGATAAGACACAAGTTATGCCCAAGTGTGATTCGAACTTTGTCAACAGACTTTGTTTAATGACAACGGTCATGACTCAGAACCTCCCAAAAAAAATAAATCATTGCGTTCTACTTATGGTAACTGGACCTCCTAGACCTACGTCATTTGTCGACATATTGTAGAGACGCGATTGTTGGTGAGCTCATGGCTAAATATAGATCATTCAATATTAGACGTAGGCTACCGTTTAGATAATCAACTATTATTGAACTATATGACGTCATGTACTGGAAATCAAATATCGATCAAGTAAGATTATAAACAATTGACTCGTTAGCTCAATGAGATGGAGGCACTCGCACAAGAAGCTCGGTTCTGAAGAAGTGTCGAGACATAGCGATGGCCTGACTAGCAAAACTGAATCATTCGACTGGTGTCAAGTTTAGATTCAAATGTGGCTGCCTGATCATTAGAAATGCACTCTGAACTATCGTTCGGTAAACTCAATGTTGGCTCTAAAAAATCCCACACTGGATCGAAATAAAGATTTTAAAAAATCTTTATTTTTTACTTTTGGTAAATTTAACAGCTGCGATTTTTTTATTTTTGTAAATAGCTTAGTTGTTCTAAGCTTCAGTTCAGTAATAACAGATTAAATGTTCGTCTTTTATCGTCCACGGCAAGTGGGAGGTGAGCTAGTGATTATCAGTTAGTGAGTGATCAGGGCCCAGGATTTTATATAGAAGATTAATGTTGTGCAAATTTTGATATTTTAAAATCAAATTTTAATATCTTAAGCTTGTAGAGATTTTTTTATATTAATTAGTAACTTTGAGTTGGCAACATAAATAATTTCAGTTTCAAGTTTCTGTGGTTTAAATATAGCTTCCTCATCATTGTTTTGTTTATCTATTTCACAAATATTTCCAAACTTCCTATTTACATTTTCTGACGATTTTCATATTTCCTGCACATTTCTCCTACGGTATATTTTTGTTTAATTAAATAATGTAAAGTTTGTAAAGCGAATCTTCAACATCATAATGCAAACAAAGAGCAGATAACTGTGATTAACATCAGAATGAAGATCTTTTGTGTAAAAAAAACAACTAAATTAAAAACAAACATTTAAAATATAATTTTTGAAAGTTATTATTATTATTTTAGATATAGTAGAAGGTAAGGGGTATTTATATGGGTGTATGTCATGCATAGAAATCAAAACCGTTTGTCCAATCTTGATAAAACTTGGCATAAATGTTCCTTGCGTAGGCATACTAGCTGGAATCGTTGTTAATCTAGAAACGCTACACTATAATACAACGCCAACACTATAACGCCAGATTCAAGAATCCATTTATTTACACACCCTCACAGTACGAGGTTACACACAACACTCTGATATGAACTTTCTTACCAAGGGGAATGACTCTACATACTAATAACAAACACATACACATAAACACAATGTCAACATTAATTACAATCTTTTTTTTTTCTTTCTTTCATTCTTTCGTTTCTTCTTTCATTCATTTCTTCCTGTCTTTCAAACTATCATTGTATTTTGAAGGCTAAGTAAAACTGAACATATAGGCTACATAACGAAACAAAAATAGGTGATAGGACCTCTGACTACCTCGAAATATAATTTTTTAAAAAGATAGCAAACTTTACAAGTGTCCTTGTCTACTGCATACAATTCAATCTTCTCAAACATCAAGGAGAATGTGTAGAGAATAAAGAAAAACAAAATGTCAACTTTAAAAAAGAAATGTAGCACTGTCTGGTATGTACAGAGTTGCCTTAGCATTACATTCAATAAAACGTGTACAGCAAAATTGTATGTATGCATAATGTAATAGTGTGGGCTAGGAATATCAATGGCATACAATAAGATGACATGATGTTAGACCTGCACATGTAAATGAATAGATTTGAGAACTATATGTCAAATGGTAAAAGGAGTATTCTGGAGAGAAATAACTTAATTGTAGTACGTCTTCTGAAAGTGTGTGTGCATTCAAGAAATAGCTCAAAATTTGAACAAAATGAAAACAAAAGAACAAGTATCAGAGAAGCGTAAGCAAAGTACTAGTGTCAAGCGAAACTAAAACTAAAAACAAGTATCATAACAATGAGAGCAAAATAATACTGTGCATCATGTTGCACAATATACAAAAGATTGTTACTAAGAAACAGCCAGAGATTTCAGCCAGTCTTCTTTATGTGCCCATCTCACCTGATCAGCATTCTTATTTGGTGTTTGGTAATGCAGGGCCTTGGTCACTCATCACGGCGATTGGTGTACCTTCGTATCCGGTCCAACATTGGCTGTAAGTTGAAAACTATCTAAATGTCAAACTATGCACATAGAATGGAGTCAAAATGGGTTGTCGACATAGGGTTGATAAGACTAGGAATAGAATAAAATGTCCTGAGGATTGAAGGGGGTGGGGTTAAAACACTAGGTATGGAGCCATACATCCTAAGAATGTAGGGCTTAAAAGACGCCATGAACGGAGTCAATTGTTCTGAGGATGTTATGGTGGAAAGCTGCCGCACCAAAAGACTTGTACTGTCAGACGCCACCTTGCTTCTTCACTATTTCTGTATTCTCTGATGGTTACATTGATGTTAACAGTGGCAAGTGTGGATAGCATCTTTCTGTTGGTGTTGTAGGCATTCACCAGAAATACACATAATTTCATACACCAAGGTTTCAAAACGTTCTTCCCACACAAAGAAGGTTAAATGTAGTGGGGTAAAGAAATGTTGACAATACTCTGCAGTCTGATCAAATGTAGTGGGGTAACAGTACAGGGGGAGGGGAGAGAAACTGTTAACAATCTGCTCAGTTGCAGTGCTGTTTTCAAACTTGATGCGCATCGTATGAATCAAGAGTGACTCAAAGGCAATACGAGAAAGTAATGCCAGTTGTTAAGGAACAATGTCTCTATACACAGCAACTTGTGGCTAGAGCAGATAGATTCACATTGTCTCAGACTAACACACAGATGTTTCCTTCTGGTCGCTAGATCAAAGGTCACCTAGTCAAAATATTCTGCCTAATATTTCGACACAGTTGTGTTCACTTTGTTTTTTTTTTTCAGTCACAGGAACTGAAAGTAATCTCCACACACACACAGTATGATTATAACTCGTTGAGCGTGACCTTGGAGTATTGTCCAAACTATACTAGCAACTCTACTACACATGTGTAGCTTCAAAATTCGTGCACATTCTAGAAGCAGGTCAGCCTTGAATTTCTCCACCACTGTCAATCATAAAAATAATTCATCGCTCTACTGGAGCGTGCACTGCCCTCATAACCTCGTTGTAAAATCTCTCCAGTAAACGGACAAGTTCCCTTTTCGTCCTCTACAACTTTGAGAGTTTCTGTGAGGTTCTCCCAGCTGTCTGGACATTTAGACAAAAGATGTCTATATGACCCACAAGATAAGCATCTCAAAACATTTCCATCACGACCTAATGGGTTTAAACCTTTCTTTCTTGCTTGAGAGAACTGATCTCGAGCAATGTTTCTGACTTGACCTTCACCTCTAAAGTGACTTCCACCTTTATATAGTCTACTTTCATGATGTTCCACTTTCGGCTTGCTGGTAGATTTCAACTGCTCTTTATCTCGTCTTTCAAAGCTCTTGAAGTTTTCACGTCTGCTGTGGTTCAACTGTTGTTCCCCTCGTCTTCCCAAACTGCTAAACGTTTCATGTTTCTTGTAGCCAGCCGCCCATAAAGCCTCCTCATTCTCAGACAAACACCTTGGCTCAAGTTTGATACAGGCATCGAACTTTTTCCCTTTACTATCTTCTCCTTTGAACTTTCTAAGAGATGCCTTTGCTTCTTCATACAGCGTTTCCCGGTTAGCAAAGTTCATACCTGTCAGAACTAGCATCTTCTCAGTTTGCGTAATTCTTGCCTTTCTGAGCAGCTTGAAGGCCAGAATCTCAGGTAACATCTTCATTCGTTTCTGTTCTAATCTCCTATACTTTTAGTCAAATTCTGAGATAAAATCACGTATGGATTGATTTTCACTTTGCCTGAAGTTTTCAAAATCATCAAATTTATCAATACTGTCTGCCAGGTCTCTTTAGCCAAGTTCTTGTCAAGAAATTTTAACAGATTCTCGAAACCTTCCTGACACTTGAGCTCCGACAGCTCTAATTGCTCAAATACCTTCTCTCTTATATCCTTGACTCACTGCCTTGTGGTAATGAAAGGGCTACGACTATCGCTCTCTTCTCTTTCTTTAGCTCCGTGATTTCATTCCACGCTAGCAGTTCTTTCTTATATAATTCATAAGGCATATCTTTCAAAAAGGATGGAATCTCAATTCTTGTAGTCATTATCACTTTAAATAGGATCAACTAAGTAAATACGTTTACTTACAGGCTCTGCTACCACTTGTTAATCTAGAAACGCTACACTATAATACAACGCCAACACTATAACGCCAGATTCAAGAATCCATTTATTTACACACCCTCACAGTACGAGGTTACACACAACACTCTGATATGAACTTTCTTACCAAGGGGAATGACTCTACATACTAATAACAAACACATACACATAAACACAATGTCAACAATCGTGACGTATGTATAGTAGCCCTAAAACAAACTAAAGACCCTCAAAAAAAAAAGTTGCCCAACTCTATGAAAGTATTAGTATTTCATAGATCTAGGTCATTTTTTCCATGTTTAGATCGAAAGGATCTACATCTAGATCTAATTTTTCTTAAACTACACTTTGCACATAGTTTTTTACTTTGACCCTTGAAAATGCAAAATTTTGATTTGATTATTTAATAAAAATTAATCTTCAGATTTGTGTTTCAAAAGCATTTTTACGTAAATTCGTTCCTTATATCTACGAATTTAGAATTCCTGACGTACATTTTTTCATTAGACAAGACCGAAATGTTACACATCTCTCTATTCCTAGGTCTAAAACTCTAATTAAATTTCTCTTCCCAAAGATAGTTTTATACTTTAACACATGAGCATACTAATTATAGTCCATTAATTTTATATTTTAATCAAATTAACATTCACATTTGTTTTTTTAAAGCATTTTTCATACATTCGTTCGCTATAACTGCGAAGCCGTGTTGACATATATTTATATAGTCCCATTCATGAAGTCGCGTACATCTAACAAAATAGGTCACGCATGCACAGAGCGAAGCCTCCACGCACGCGAAAAACTAACTCTATCCAAGCCAATATTTAACTCTAGATTAGTCTAGATCTATTTCTAGCTCAAGATCTAAATAATGTCTATTCATTTCATTTTTTTTAATTATGTAGGCCTACAAGCAAAGGTTTTTATTTGAAAAAATGGATTTAGGTCGATTAGCTATTTTGATAGCTCCATTCATACTATTTTTACATTTATGCATTCCGCATTCGCTTTACTTATAGCATTATTATTTCGTTTAATTGTTTACAAAACACTCTCAGTGACTATATCGATAGTGATACACAAATTAAGACCCGCGGGCATTATATGGCTAGTTATTTTATATTTTTAAGTCCATAAAAAAATCAACAAACTTAATTTTTTAAAAATATTCAAATGCTGATAACAAGTTTTATTAAAAGCTGTAGTGACGAGTTGCATTGCAATAAATTCACCGTACAAAACATATATAGGCACGAACGACCACTGGACCTCATTCACCAAAACGAACGATCACGTGATATTATTGATAAAACAATGGGAAAAAAAACTGTCACGTGATAACCATTGTTGATTAGAATAAATTGTAATTTTGCAAGAGATAGAGAAGCACGTAACTCAATGTTGTATGTTTACGATTGGTGAATGAGGTACAGCAAACAAAAATGCAAATTAATTATTCAATGACAGCATACAAGCCTACACTTAATGGCTGTTAATGTTTAGGGGCTACATACCTATATTTAATAGGAAGAAAAAGTATTGTATTACTGAAATCAAATTTACATTCGGGTCAGCTTCCAACAGTTAGCTTAACATCCCCATTGATTTAATATCCCCATTATTATTATTATTATTATCATCATTACATTTATTATTATTACTTTTGTGTAGATAATCTCTCATGCTGTAGCAAGATCAGTGCTCTGTGACGAGACCAATGGTTACAGAAGGCCTGAACACTGACCCGCTACGTCATATCCTTACATTACAATTAACTTTACATCACAGTTTTTTTTTTTTTGTTTTTTTTTTACATTATGGGAAGACAAACTTTTGAAAGACAGTACTTGTTCATAACAGGAGGCGCGGTGGCTGAGCGGTATAGCGATTGGCTTCCTAACCGGGATTCCCGGGTTCGAATCCTGGTGAAGATTTGGATTTTTAATTTCGGGATCTCTGGGCGCCTCCTAGTCCATCCAGCTCTAATGGGTACCTGACGTTAGTTAGGGAAATGTAAAAACGCCCTCGTTAACCTTGGTCACGGAAACAGATGATCTTTACATCAACTGCCCCATAGATTGCAAGATCTGAAAGGGAAAGTTTACTTTTTTTTTATTTTACATGGTCATTTTACCTTTCCTAGGGCCGGTCTTAGAATAATTGGAAGCCCTAGTCGAAGCAAATAGAGAGGCTCTAGGTGACATGAATAGGGAGGCCTAGGTGATGTGAATAGATTGTCCCTAAATGAACCGGGGAAAAAAAAGACCGAAAAAGACGCACTGAATTATCAGAATTATTATCAACCGTCCTGCATCTAGAACTAAATCAAGCAATAAGTTGAATTCATATAGCGCCGATAGCACATCATGTGCTTTATGGACGATTCATCATCACCTGACTAGAAATAATGTTTCGACATTTCACCAAAAGGAAGAAACAACGGTCTTCTAACATGTGTAGTCTAAACATTCGCGAATAAACATTAAAACATGGTTGAGACTTAGAGAGCTAAGCTATTATACATAGAGCCTTACAGTTCTGCTATATTTGAGATTTGAACCATGCTTCTCAATTTTTTTTTTCTAAAAAATGTCGTTGAGTCTAATCGGATGCCCTAGGCAGCTGCCTAGTTTGCTTGTGTCTAAGGTCGGCAATGCTTTTCCCCAAAGTATGTCAGGTACACATTAAGATTTATTGGACTGAGGAGCGACCTAAGAAACCCGATATTTAAAGTCCCAATCATAACCAGGATTGGAACTCGGGATCCCACGGTTCGGAAGCTAAATAATTGTATAGTTCTTAGCCACCACGCTACATAAACTATTATATGTGATAAACATTAATTAATTAACTCCTAAACGACCAACTTTATTTCATAAACAGAAACGTACAAACATTAGGACTATAGGCTATAGCTTACTCACCAATGTATGTCACGGAGCAAAGCTACTTTCACAAACATCAAATAAGCTTACACATATGTACACATACTGATTGATTTATCATCCTTCCTTAACTTGACACTATCATTCATTATTCAGTATAGATAAAAACATCAATTTTTTCCATTTGTAACAAAGCAATTTGCTGCCTGCCAAGAAATGCTTGATTAAAAGATACTCGCAAATGTCTGAACAAATTTTGACTTTAAAAGCTGCTCAACTTTGTATTTGCCCACTGTATTTCAGTCACAAACGACAGAGCATATTATGGATAGATAAAGCGCTAAACTGCCCTATTAGCGCACCCCATTTATGTCACAAACAACAGAATAAATTATGGGCCCATAAAGTGCTAAACTGCTCTAGTAGACCACAGCGTTTTGTCCTGTTCTTATCCATTAAAACGTGGGTTAAAGTTAGACTTAAACTTTTCTCAAATGTTTTAATCTGAGTTTTTCACGTCTCAAGATTCTGCGGTCCATCATGAACACATCATTGGAAGAGCTCGTTACTTCTATAATTTCATATCTCTGAAAGACGCACTGAACTTTTCCGGAATTTTCCGCGATGACGGTCATCCCGGGCACGGGGCAGCAAACTGTGTCACCTGTAGAGTCACATGGCTTGGCTATGTGGTAGCCACGTCTGCAGGATGAACATCTGACGCACTTCCCGTCTTTGTTAGGGGAGCGGAAGTAGCCCTTGTCGCAGCCTATCACGGTGTCCGAATCAGGAGTACACATCCTCAGAGTTTTTTCATGGTGGCAAGTCAAGGGCTGCCTGCACAGCTTACACTCGCTACGGCGATGTTGTATTTCGGATAGGAATGTCCCCGACGGGCAAGGGAAACAATGTTCGTTGGTCTCGTAGCGATACAAGTAATATCCCTTGGTACACTTGACTTCCAGGTGAAGATGCATGTGTCCAAAGGAATTCATCGTGTAATGACAGACAAACAGCAAGAATACAATAATCCCAACCGCAAACTCTGGTAATTTTTCACTGGGGATGACAGTCCAGAGTCTCCCAGCATAAATCCTGTAAGTAGATATAAAAAAACTTGACAGTAAAAAAAAAACAAAAAACAAATTACAGATAAATATAACTACGATCTAGTACAATGTTAAGAGATATTTACAAATCAGAATGCTGTATCCCAGGGTGCCAATAAATGGGATGATATGATATAGAACACAAAATCTTATTTGTAGAAAACGAGGATGTTTTGTTTACAGAGCTTACATCAACTCACTCTCTGCCGATAGGGTCAAAGTTTGTTAACGTTTTTTGTCTCCGACAACCAATCTCGGATCAAGCTCAAATTTTGCTTTTTTTTTTTTCTGACAACACAAGAATCAATTTAAAAAAAAAATTAACGATAGGTCATGAATTATTTTGTTTGGTATCTTGAACGAGGGAAAGAACTTGTATTTGACTGAAATAGTGGAATAAGCTGAATTAGTTCCCATTATGGGTCGCCGCTTCGAAGTAACTTTATACAAACAATACATTTAAAATTCACCGAGATAGTTTTTCCCTCCCCCCCCCCACCCCAAACTTTAATACTTGAATTATTTATACTTTATATGACTTTTTGAAGTGAGGTATCTCCTGTGGCAAACTATAATTCACTTTTCGCAGTAGAAGCACACGGTTTTTTTCACTACGATAAAGTTAGTGACATTTACTATTTACCGAGTTTTGGCGTAATAAGTAAAAGAAACAAAATTCAAAATATTGATTTTTCCTTGCTTTTTAAAAAAAAAACCGAAACAGAAAGGTTGTCGTCGTATATCTAAAATAATTTTAATTTTAATTGTAAAATTCACAAAGTTTAATTCTTTTCGACTCATTCATGTTTTTATTGCAGTTGACAGAAAAAAAAAATGCACACTTATTGTAAGAATGACACTTCGTTTAGATTTCAAATAATTTACTTAACATTTTTTTTTACTTATATATTTAGAATTACAAAATAATAGGACAGGATAAGGGTACAAACAATTAGGTCTAAATAAAAACTCACTTATTCTTGAGTGTTTCCATCTTGCACTACAGTTTCATTGAAGGAGTTCCAACAAATAAAGAAATGTACCAGACACTATACATATAATACTGTATTAGAGATTTTGTTTAGAGAGTACAAGGAACTACGGAATGACGCAAGCAGCCATTTCTGCAAGTCGCAGATAATTGGCTACATTCGGAAAGTCCCGAAATGACGCAAAGTCTAAGGAAAATAATAAAAAGCCGGATTGGTTAGCTATTAATACCTATACATTGATTTAGGTCACATATCTATTTGGCAATATTTATTTAACAAAATAAAATCCTCAAACTGTGTCTCGCTAGCCCCATAGTACTTACATAATAATAAGGCTTTTCTTCTAATCCAAAGATTATTGATGAGTGCAGCATTTCGCGTGGCTTCACAATCCCAGCTGCGACCAACATATTTTGCCACAACCAGCACAGACTTTACGTTGTCCTCTGGTGGTCCATTTAGGTTATCTTATCATTGTCCACGTCTGTCCGCAGCAGTGGATTTTCTTTTGGTCTGAATGTGTATCCCAAGGCCTTTCTAAGAAATCAACTGTCTTGTTCGTAAGCCACCTGCTGTCAGTTGTTCTTTTCTATGTCAGCTAAAGCAAGCTGGCCCCTAATCTGGTCTTTATAGCGTTCCCGAGGGGAGGGGCCGACCATCTTTCAGCTCACCAAAAAAAAAAAAAAAAGGTTGTTTTTGACGTACGGTTGTCACCAATACGCGATATGTGCCCTGCCAGACAGAATGGTGTATGCGAGGTGTTCATCGTTCTTTCAAGCCGGTAAAAGAGAGCTCTTGTTCGCTTTTGCAGGCTTTAGGGTTCCAAGTGCGATGCACATTTCTACACGACAATTTCAAATGGTCTTTGACACGTTCCCGAGGGGAGAGGCCGACCATCTTTCAGCTCACCAAAAAAAAGATTGCTTTTGACGTACAGTCGTCCCCCATACTGGGTACATTCCCTGCCCAGCGACAGCGTGCGGTAAGCAGTCTCTCTGTACTGTCATGTCATGTCATCGTCTAGATATGGAATGTTCACATGTTTGGAATGTGACCTCAGAAGGCAATTCCAAGTGCAGTAGGCAGGTAAAGACATTCAGCGCCTTTGTTGATAAAACTGATCTAGACACAATTTATTGACATCATTCATTCATAAGACGGACTATGACTCATCTTGTAGAGGACGAGGTGAAAACCGAGACAATTCGTTATAGAAGGCATCAACACTGATCTACAACGTCACTGCCTGTGGGCAGTTTAGACCAATAGCTCGTCGCCACGTCGTACAGACCTTGGCCAGGACGTTGACGTTTACACAGTAGCTACCCATTAATCTCCAGATGTGTTCAAAGAAACGACAAAGCCGTTACAGTTTTGGTGGCTCATTCAACGTTGGAATAACTTGAAGGTTTTGCTTTTGGTTGATACAATTTCTTTGGAGATCTTTGGCAATTCTTTTGGAGATCTTTGACAACTCCTTTGGAGATCTTTGGCCATTCTTTTGTAGAACTTTGACAATTCCGTTAGAGATCTTTGACAATTTCTTTGGATATCCTTAACAATTTCTTTGGAGATCTTTGGCAATTCTTTTGGAGATCTTTAACAATTCCTTTGGAGATCTTTGGCCATTCTTTTGGAGATCTTTGACAATTCCTTTGGAGATCTTTGACAATTCCGTTAGAGATCTTTGACAATTTCTTTGGATATCCTTAACAATTCCTTTGGAGATCTTTGGCAATTCTTTTGGAGATCTTTAACAATTCCTTTGGAGATCTTTGGCCATTCTTTTGGAGATCTTTGACAATTCCTTTGGAGATCTTTGACAATTTCGTTAGAGATCTTTGACAATTCCTTTGGATATCCTTAACAATTCCTTTGGAGATCTTTGGCCATTCTTTTGGAGATCTTTAACAATTCCTTTGGAGATCTTCGGCCATTCTTTTGGAGATCTTTGACAATTCCTTTGGAGATCTTTGGCCATTCTTTTGGAGATCTTTGACAATTCCTTTGGAGATCTTTGACAATTTCGTTAGAGATCTTTGACAATTCCTTTGGATATCCTTAACAATTCCTTTGGAGATCTTTGACAATTCCTTTGGAGATCTTTGACAATTTCGTTAGAGATCTTTGACAATTCCTTTGGATATCCTTAACAATTCCTTTGGAGATCTTTGGCCATTCTTTTGGAGATCTTTAACAATTCCTTTGGAGATCTTCGGCCATTCTTTTGGAGATCGCATGGTAGATGATTCTCTTTCCAAATAGTCCAGCAGGTTTCATGAGGCCCAATGGTCTGATTGTTGATGGGATGACAAGGTCCTTAGTCTCAAGGTCCACCCTGCTGTGGGGAGGAAGAGGAGAGCGAATGTCATTGTGTTTTTCTCACTGAATTCTGATTGGACAGGCCTGAGGAGCCACGTGATCAAGACCTGTTTGGTGACACACTTGCATTGCGGACAACCGCATCGACAAGCGAGGACTTGAGTCTCTCAATCCAAGATCCACCGTATTAGTAGACCTGAACACAGACCTGTGACGTGGAGAACTGTGGTCAGTGGAGACGTCATGGGTCTGTGTTAAGGGCTACTATATCGATTGGTCTCGCTCGAACACACAACGTTCTATAATGATAATGATACTGATAATGATGAAGATAATGACAATGATGATGATGATGATGACAATGTTCCTCATTTGTGATGATGTTTTAATTGCCTGATGCACAGAAGAGTTTTTCCCCAACTCTGCTTTAAATTTCCAACACTTGTAAGGCTGTAATTATGTGGCCAGGATCAAAGTCCAAACAAGTCGAATAAGATAACATTTTTGATTAACTTATAAAAAAATATTTTGACAAATCAAAATTTCTTAAGCCACTTCACACTTTTTTTCGTTTGCTAGAGGCCATCATATTGCATAATAATAATAATAATAATAATAATAATAATAATAATTTAAGAAAAACTGAGATAGAAAAACAAAGAAAATATGGGAACCTAGGCTTGGAGATTAAGCGTCTATGGAAATTGTCCAAAATAACAATATACCCCATTGTTATATCAACCGAGGGGATAATAACAACTGACCTCACAGACACCTTCAAGGCCCTTAACATTCCTAGGAACATCTTCGTTGCCTGTCAGAGGGCGGTACTGCTGCAGACCTGCCACATCACCAGAAAATTCCTCAGTGGAAACTGTTAAAGGGACTACGATGAATTTTGTTTCTCTTTAGCGAAACTCGACCCTGGCAGCGCCAGAGAATGACTACTCGTTCATTTCTAACATAATAATAATAATAATCTTTATTGTCCGTATGGCAGCATTTAGGATTCTATAAAGTTTATTCTTATTTTTAATTTAATTTTAATAATAATACTTTAATTTATAGAGGGCTGTTAACAAACAAACAAACAAAATTAAGGCTCAAGGCGTTGTGATAACATTACAAATATAAACACGAGAGTTAAAATGACAAACTTATCTAAAAAAAATAATTAAACATGTAGGTCTTAATGTTCTTCTTGAATGTAGTGTAGCATGTTGTTTGTCTGAGATCAATGGGGAGTGAGTGAATAAACTAATCGTTTGCGTATCGATATTATTAGATAGTCTATTAAATGTGGTGCTTGTTCATTCAAACGTTTGTCGCGGGACACTGTCATTACATGGTATAGTTGAGAAGCTGACATAATCCAGACAGTTCCTATCTTTAGAACACATTTCTTTTTGTATCAGTGCTGTTAACATGTCATCGTGATCGTGGGACTAATTTCCTCAAGGATTATTAAGATATTTATTATTATGTTAGAAATGAACGAGTAGTCATTCTTTGGAGCTGCCAGGGTCGAGTTTCGTTAAAGAGAAACAAAGTACATTGTAGTCCCTTTATCAGTTTCCGCTGAGGAATTGTCTGGTGATGTGGCAGGTCTGACAGCTCGCGAGCACGCTACTCTGCCTCATCGTGGCGCTCGCGTGGAAACGACCATTAGAGGAAGTGGTTAGGCTAAAAGAGTAGCAACACAAGACGAGAGTCCACTCCTTGCACGGGCGGAGTTGCAAAAGAGTCCCCATAAACCTGTCACACATCCGTGCGCTGTTCCTCAAGGGACCGTTACACAAAATGTCGAGTCCCCCACGGTTAGCTTGGTATAACGAAGGAAAATGGCGGAGGCTCCAGGTGCAGCCAAGCATGCGTCGGGGGCCAAAGGCATTGGAAACAGCAATGCTTTACATAGGCATTGACTCGGGTCTCTCTTAAACAGAACTGTGTTCCCACAGGTTTTTTTTTTTTTTTTTTTTACTGTTTGGCGTCCAAACAGGTTGTTTTTTTCAAACTTTGACCTCGAAGAGCCTTCGCCTCAGCTCATGAGACGATCAAACGGTCTGACAGCTAGGCAATGATCTTCCTAGGAATTTTAAGGGCCTTGAAGGTATCCGTGAGGTCAGACATTATTATCCCCTCGGTCGATATAACACTGGGATATATTGTTATTTTAGATAACTTCCATAAACGCTTTATCTCCAAGCCTAGGTTCCCATATTTTCTTTGTTTTTCCATTTCAGTTTTTCTTAAATTATGAGACAGTGGTACGGCGATAACAATAATGGTAGCGATTTTTTTTATTTTTTAATCAATGAGCAGCAAATCAGGGCGATTAAAATCTACCGTTTTGTCGGTCAAAAGAGTCAAAATAGGCTTATCCCAGTACAGTAGATGATCAGTAGACTCGAGAACCTCCCGTGGCGAGTATCTGTAATAAGGAGGAGTATCCTTATTGATCAAATTATGTTTTAAAGTCAAGTGTTGATGCATTAACTTTGCAGCTTGGTTATGGCTACCTAGGTAGGCAGATTCTGATTGGGCTGAACATCCTGCCATTATGTGTTCAATTGACTCACCCATATTTCCACAATTTCGGCATTATTATTATTGTTACTATTATTATTATTATTATGTATTTATCCGCTTCACGAGCATCAAATACAAATACTATTCTATTTAAAATACTTTAAATGGACTTTGTTCAGACTTTCTTACTATAATATAATTTAACAAGAAAAATATAAACATAAAAAATTAATAATAATAAAAAAGGCTTAGGTAGAGTGAAAGTAGACCACCCTTCAATTTATCTTATCTTATCTTATATAATACAGACGTTACTTCAAAAAAAGAAGATGATTACATCATACGCGTCATGCATTTAGTCGTGCATGTTAAATAATGACTTAAATTCTGCCAAGTCACTGGTTTTCCTGGCTGGCTCTCCCATACATCTCAATTTTGCAAGTTTTATCTCTCCCTTTTCTATATAAAAAATAATTAATTATCTCAAAATGATAAACTAATTTTGATTGATTCTTATATTTCTAGTCGACGATGAATGGTTGTGTAAAGTTTCAACTTGATCACAAAATAGGAAGTGGGAGAAACAGTGTCAAAGAATACAGACAGACAGACAGACGGAGTATGAAGGGTGTGTCGCTGACGTGGACTGTTTAGAAGCACTACATTACCAATCGAGAACTTCTCTGGGTAGAACGTCAATCTCGCATGCCGAAGGCGATCTTCTTTGGCGAGCTTCAAGGAGGACGGTCTAACAGAGGTTCACGCCGTAAGCGCTTTAAAGATCAACTCATTTCAAAGGTCATTTCACCCTCACTGGTATAGAGGAAAATAGCTGACAGCAGATGGCATCTGAAAGAGATAGTTGGAGAGCTCTCACAAAGGCTGCGGGACAAACATTTGAGACTCAAAACAAAACCATTATTAAAGACAGGCGAGGAGACATAAAACTAAAATGTTATTTAACCTTGGTTAGGCCAATAATAGAATATGCATCCTCTGTTTGGGACCTCTCAACTCAAGAAAACATTAAGAAACTGGAACAGACACAAAATAGAGCAGTGAGATTCATAACAAACGAATATTCATATTTTACTAGAGTAACACTTTTAGTAAAATCACTAAATTTAGAACGCCTTCAGGACAGAAGACTCAAAAGTAAAGTAGCAATTATACATAAAACACTGAACCATAATCTTCAAATACAATAACAAAATTTAATAAAATACTCTGAAAGACACAAAGATAAAGGCACATTCCTCGTCCCATATGCTAGGACAAATTTGTACAAATACTCCTTCTTCCCTAGTGCTATTAGAGCATGGAATGGGTTGCCTGAGCTAGCCAGGAAAACCAGTGACTTGGCAGAATTTAAGTCATTGGTTAATATGCATGACTAAATGCATGACGCGTAGGACGTAATCATCTTTTTTTTAAATTTCCATACGGGCAATAAAAATTATTATTATTATGATTATCATTATTATTATTATATAAGATAAGATAAGGAAACTTTAAATACACCGTCGGTAAACAACGGCTTTGTTTGCAGGAACTGTGAAAAAAATGTACAGGTCGCAACTGGGCTTGCGTGGTCACGTGAAACACTGCATTCATCTTTAAACTTCGGAATCGAAGACATTGCTATTACTGCGGGGTGTGTATATGTGTAGGGTTTGTGGTGTGTGGGGCGGGTTAAGGAGTTGTGTATAGCCGTGATTCTCCTTACCACTTGTTATTCCTATTATAAAAATCGATTTCTGTATGTCATGGTGACCTGACCTGTGACTAACAATTAAATAATTGTTTTAGCAACACAAGATTTCACATACACTAATGGATTATCCGATCTTATTTGAAAGCTATTTTAAAAGTGTTCTTTAATTCAATACATAAATATAGCAATGGGTATTCAATTGAACCGATTAAACGCTGATTACGTATTTCAGTCTATAAATAGCAGAATTTTGTTTAAAAAATGAGGACGAGACTAAGTCATTGAGTTTGAAAAAAAAAAAAGATTTGTTAGTTCGTCCATCTTTTCCCGCCTTCTTGTTCGTGAGGTTGTTCGTCATTTGTCTGAGTGCAAGATGTATTTGTGCGCTCTATTTAAAGGCACGTCTAATTGTTCGGCATGACATGGAAAATTTAATAGCAACACTAAGGTACTAAGTTTATTGTGAGAAAAACAATACTGTTGAAACATATAAACTCCAAGGCTAATATTGTGAAGGACACTGAACACGATTGACTTGTAAGATCCATTTTATGGAGAACTGGATTTTGGATGTCAAAACCGGCCCAGGCATTTCTAAACAGTACATTTCGTAAATTGTTATCATATGATGGGTCTCCAATTATAGGCCTATCTGTTCTCAAAATCATTTTTTATGACGTATCGATAACTGTATGCATGCTCTATAATACTCTATATCTTTAAAAGAAATATAGGACTTATGTTGCTTGTGAATCGCTATGTTTGTTGGTCCTAAAGGATGAAGCCTACTAATAGCACTGTCTACGGATGTAGGCTATTACATTATCTTTTGAAAATGTGTGAGATTAAAGTATTACACTGTAGTCTGTAAAAGATGTATTTAACTTGACGCTCATATATATAAGAGAATATTATAAAACCTTTAACAATTTTATGGGTGCCTTAGTGGCATTCATGAGACCCTTTAGGTCCATTTGAGTACCGGCCCACCGGGCAAATACCAATAAGCCAGTCCGCCCCTGAATGGTCAAGGTAGATGTTTAACTTGTACTTGGTCGCTGCAAGGCGATGTGTCGTGCTCCTCGGAGCTTTAAGGACAGCGCAAGTGAAGTGGCCTCTGGAAACGCTTTTAAAAGACGAGCTCCTCAGTCATTAGTTTGCTCTCACTGGCTTAGAGGAGAATGACTAGAAGCCAATAGCTTCCAAATGAATAAATACTAACACTAACAAAGTTCGCGGGACACAAAGGAAGGCTTCCGCCAATCAATATATCAATCAATCAATCAATCAATCAATCAATCTATCTATCTATCTATCTATCTATCTATCTATCTATCTATCTATCTATCTATCGGATTATAGGGGATACATTTGAATCAAAACAGAATGTTCCCATGAAAAAACAAAAACGAAGTCATCAATTTGATTTAACTTTGACATCAACTCCTACAGGTCAGCCTGATCCCTTCAAAACATGTTGCTACTGAAAATACGAAGCCGAAGATGTTTTGGACAAACATTTAAAGTATGACAGATGACTACATCAATGACAGACGACATAATTGTTCAGGAGCAGACGTTAAGGTCGCCACGTGATTGGCTCCAATACCGGAAACAGAAGTTTATCCAGAAATAACTAACCAGTGTCGGTGTTCACAGGTAATCAATATAACATTTTTTTCCCGCAAAAAAAATGAGAAAAAAAATATGGATTTTTTTTTAAAGTGCGTCTAATGTAAAGGCGTCTCCTCCAGCAGCTGGAGATTAGGTTCAAATATTACTATTATTAGTGAAGCAATCGAGATTTTAACAAAACACTAAAAAATCAAGTGTGCAACCCGATTAATTGTAAATATATTTGAAGCGCTATGGGAGGCCCAAACCTGGCATTATTTCGGCTTCAATTTTTACTGTGTTTCAAATACTAGACAATATTGTCTGAAAGTCTACAGCGCTGTTGTTCTCCCGTCACTCTTATATGCTTCGGAGTTCTGGACCTTATACTCAGGCCACACCAAAAAGCTTAACGCCTCCCATCTACACTAAGAAAAATTCATCAGGTGAACTGGTTTGACCACATATCAGACGTTGAAATGCCACAGGTGCCACAGATGAGCAGGATCCACGCCACAGAAAAAAAGGCCCTAATACCGTTGGGTGGAACATGCAGTTATTATGCCAGAAAATAGCCTTCTCAAACGACTTTTTATGGGAAGCTGTGTACAGGAAAGCGCTCTCATGGAGATAAACAGAAACGCTACAAAGACATCATTAAGAGCCCCCTCAAGGAGTGTGACATTGACATTCATGGCTGGGAAACTAGCTTTCGATCGCTTGAAGCCGTGAGTATCTGAGTCTCAAAATACGAGGCAAGGAGAGTGGCCAGCATGAAAGAACACATAGCCAACAAACAAGCTGAGAGAGGAAGAAGGCCTATCTGCTGTAGAGCCAACCTACCTTTGCCATCCTTGTGGCCGGCTTTATAAAGCGAGGATTGGAATTTACAGTTCTCTTCGAGTTGATAAGAAATGAAAAATGTGCCCACCTTCGACTACGAAAGAGGAGCTATACAAGGCAATATTTTATGGCAGTTTCCCCAATGGCATGTTCTATTTTATTACAAAGCTTATATAAACTCACTCTGTCTGGTAAAAAGTTTGTTTCTCCCACACCCATTCCCGGATAAAGCTGAACTTTTGCACAATTACTTCTTTAACCTGACAAAATAATAATAATAAAAAAAAAAACAATTAGCTGATTAACTATTGTTAGTTTTTTTTTTGTTTGGTATCTCGAACAAGGAAGGAAATTGTACTTGACTGATAAGGTGGTATATATTTATAGTTCGTCCATCGTGTTTCGATGATAACCACCTTTGTCATCTTCCTTTGCACTGGGGTTTTGTGCCTCCTCATGTGGCTGGTGAGACCTATGTAAGTCAGGAATGTTCGGCTGCACACTGGGCAGGTTATTCCAGCTGGAGCTAATGTCATTGGCCTTGTTTTTTTTTAACGCTTTTCTTCTGCCAGCGCTGCTCTCTTATCCTCTGCAATTAGTGCTATTAGTACATGGCCTGAGCCAGCCAGGAAATCCAGTGACTTGGCAGAATTTAAGTCATTGTTAAACATGCATGACTAGATGAATGACGCGTAGGACATAATTATCATCTTTTATGAAGTAATGTCTGTATTCTATAAGATAAGATTTAGTGCGTCAGTTTTCAAAGCGCGACGCCATAATGCTCTATCATGTGCCTTCGTCTCCCAGATGACTGGGTCAATGTTGAAGGCTTTCAGAGAATCTTTGTAGGTTTAAACATTCAGTATTTTTCTTAGACGGATCATATGGAAGAGGTTCATTTTCGGAGCAGGCATTTAGGGCACATTCATCAGCAAATAGCAGATCCCTGATTACTGCTGATTATGTTTTTGATTTTGCTTTGAGCCGCCACCGTCAATTCTTTACGTTATGGTAAGGTGGTATATGTCCCCTTTTTTACTTGGTAGGTTTAAAACTTTAAAGTTTGAAGCTACCAATAGAAATTTATAAACCACCTAATTTCATTAGTGCTTCGCTGGCATAGTGTTAGTGTATTGTCTTAAGGAGGCTGATGAGGCTTTAGCATACGAGTTCGAATCCAGGTCGCTCACCTTTTTTTTTAATAAATGCATTTAAAAAGCGATCACCCAGATGGCCCTTTTTGTCTCCCCCACCCCTTTCCTACTGGATATAAAAGTGATAGGAACATAGCAGAGTGAGAAATCTAAAAGCACGAAACAGCGCTAAACAAAAACAAGTGTTAAAAAAAATTTTTTAATCGCACAGATTTATTATTGTTAGTCTAGATCTATTAAAACATTTAATTATATGACTGATCCAAACTAATTAATACAACTTTACTTAATCGGCCTATAACCTTTTTTTTAAAGTATTTTAAAAATATTTTTTTTGTTCAATCTAGCACTTGTTAATACCTATACTCGCGAGCCTCTTTCCATTCGATGTAGCCAAATAGGCAGGTCGTCACTTGGTCGTCACTTGGTCGTCACTTGGTCTACGCCTACGTTGTCTGGTGAAATACTGTAGTCGAACTGAACCTTCCTACTTGAAGACAACATGCTCCTTGAGTCTGACGAGGCTCATCTCTCGGAGGACGAGATGGGAGCCAGGGAACTGACTTTGGTTGGTTCGTTTTCGTACATATTACAGAGGAACAATAGCCGATACAATTTGGGGTCAGCAGCGTCACTGGGGCTGCCATAGTGTAGAACAGATTGCTGCAGCATACCTAAGGCCTAAGGGTAACCGGCTTTTTTAATATATTCATTTCTTTATTTATATGCATTACACTATTGGCCTTCCATAACTTTCATTTTCCCTGGAGCCTCCCATTAGACTTATCTTATCTTATCTTATAACAGACTTTACTTTAAACGAGAAGATAATTACGTCCTACGCGTCTAGTCATACTTGTTAATCAGTGACTTAAACTCTGCTAAGTCATTGGTTTTCCTGGCTAATTCAGGCAACCCATTCCATGCTCTAATGGCACTAGGAAAGAAGAAGCTTTTGTGTATATGGGATAAGAAATGAGCCTTTTATTTTTGTGTCTTTCTTTGTGACGTCTGCCAATAAACTGCCAAAACAAATAACACCCATCGGTCTCACGCCTTTACTAACGACGTTTTATAACTTATCACTTCTTTATCATTGTTTATTTACTATTACTATGGAGACAGTCGCTAATAGAAACGTCATTCTAAATAGCGTTCGAGTAACTGACTTTCCCGAGAGTATCGTTGTTGTTTTGTTCCATTTATAGAAGAGAGCTGGTTTTAAAATTGCGTGGGTTGATTTATTATACATTGATGCTGCAGGTGGAGTTTAGATCTAACGTAATCCGTAGAATATAAACCCTTCAATAGAATGCATCAGAGGAAATTAACATTAAACAGTTGAAACAATCTTTTTAACGCCCATTCAGTCTCACGGATTATTTTTTACTGTTCTAACTGCTTCAAATCAGTTAAAGGGAATTTAAAATTTAGATCGTCTGCTACTATTTATAAAATATTTTTCTTCCTTTTTTATTTCATTGACAATGACAAGAATGTTTTCCAGGCTCGTGATAAATTATTGAGCTTTGATAAAACACATTTGTTTCATTGATACACCCCCCCCCCCTTAGCCAATAATAGGGACAAATAACTTCAGACTCCCACACTGAAAGTCAACTTTAACTATTTTTTTCTTACAAAGAATTGACTCTCTGTCTGCCTGGTATAAATCTTGTACAAGTTTTTGTTTCTTCACTTTTCATTCTCGGATCAAGTTGAAACTTTGCACAATTATTCATTATTAATGAGTTTATTAATGGTTATGAATTCATTTCGTTTGATATAGGGAAAAGGGAAATACATCTTGCAGTATATTTTCTCCTACTTTCTATTCTTGGATCAAGTTGAAACTTTGCACATATTCGTTGTACCTGACAAAACATGAATCAATTAAAACAATGTATCAATTAGTTAATTACTTATTAGCAATTGATTATTTTGTTTGATATTAAAATAAGAGAAATAAGTACTACTTAATGAGAGATTTGGATACATATATGGATTTATCCCCCTTATTATGTTCTGTCCCCTTTTTTTCCCGGATCAAGTTGAAAATTTTCATAATTTTTACAATCGACGACCATATACGAATTAACTAATTAAATAAGCAATTAGTAGTAATTAATTAATTTTGTTTCATAAGACAGAAAGGGAGATAAAACCTACCAACTTGAAATTAATTACAGTAATTAGCAGTTCTTTCCCTTAAATAAGCTTTATTTTTAGAAGAGTTTTTTCTTTTTTTTTTTTTACTTTTGCTTGTTTTAAAGTAATTATTTATTTTTTGCTTGTTAGTATCTGAAATCTATTAAAACTATACATAGGAAATGCTTCTCGTTTTATTGAACCACGCTCGATGCAAGTCTGAGGCGTTGTATTGTCCTAGAACAATCACATATTATCGTAGTATAACTCTAGTCTGTACTCCTAGAATACTTATTGCCAGAGACCCAAACAAAAATCAAGAAAAACAAAAAAATACTTTAAAAAAAAAAAAGCGTACACTAAGCGTGTTGTATCAATTAGTTTGGATCAGTTATGTAATTACATTTCTCACATATAGTTCGTCCATCGTGGTTCGATGGTGACCACTTTGTCATCCAGGGGGCTGAGGGCTTTGCACTGGGGTTTTATGCCTCCTCGTGTGGCTGGTGAGACCTATGTGAGCCCGGAATGTTCGGCCGCACACTGGGCAGGTTATTCCAGCTGGAGCTAGTGTGGTTTGTCTTGCTTTTCTTTTCTGGCGTTTTTCTTCTGCCAGCGTTGTTCTTTTTTCCTCAGCAACTTGTGCGCCAGTTTTCACAGCGCGACGCCATGATGCTCTGTCATGTGCCTCTGTCTCCCAGGTGGCTGGGTCTATGCTGAACGCCTTCAGAGAAGCTTTGAGGGTGTCTCTGAAGCGCTTTCTTTGCCCACCTTGCGAGCGCTTTCCTTCGCTTAGTTGGCCATACAAGAGTCGTTTAGGGATGCGGTGGTCTTCCATTCTGTAGACGTGATCTGCCCATCGCAACTGGGACTGCATCAGGATTGTGTGAATGCTTTGCAGATAGATCTAGACTAACAACGATAAATCTGTGCTATTAGAAATATTTTTACCAATTGTTTTGGTTTAGCGTTACTTCATGCTTTTAACTTTCTCACTACGCTATGATCCCATCACTTGCCTGGACCAGTTGGAAAAGGGGTGGGAGAGAAAGAAAGAGGTATTTGGGTGATTACTTTTTAAATGCAATAATAAAAAAAAAATTAAAAAAGTAAAAAATGGGGAACGACCTGAATTTGAACTTTGTGCTTATGCCTCCCAAAACTGACACTCTACTCGTGCCACTGTGCTAGTGAAGTGCTTATAAAAATAAAAGGTTTTATAGTTATCTATTATTACCTTCCAACTTTAAGGTAGCCACCTATAAAGGTGACTAATTCAGCTTATACCGTCATATCAGTCAAGTTTCAATTGGATCCCTGTATGGTTGTGGAAGAAATGACGTGTGCAAAATTTTATCAGACAGACAGATAAATACAGACAGACAGACTGACGGAGTGAGTTGATACAAGATTTGTAATTATTTATTTCAAAAATATAATAAGACAAAGTTGTACATTGATCCTCTAATAATGTAATAAATAACTCTGCTCCTGCGCTAACGCTTATAGTGCGCACCAACGCACTGTTCAACACTGATTATGGACATATTGTTGCAGATGACCAAGAAGAAAAAGTTGAGACCAGGTCAATCGTGTGTCATCTGAATTGGGTTCCAAGCAGAAGACAGAGTGTGTTGTTAAATGGTGGTTCTGTTTGCCTAATTGTTTTAGTTAATTATTCAAATTAGCGTTGAGTGCTTGCCTAAAATTTACAACAGTATTCTTTTTTGGTCGGGCCGCATCGATGCACACACATGGACGCATGCGGCTCTCAGGACTCATATTTGACGAGTCCGTTCATAACCCGTTGATCCTCTGATTTTAACGAGCAAAGAACGGTCGTGGCATGTTTCAAAGTTGGCGTGTTCATTTTTATTAGGAGGCAATGGCGCATGCTCATTATTAGATCAAAGAGATTTCAAAGTCAGGAAATAGAATTTGTCCAATGAATACAGGAGATGAAACAAACGTGTAACATTGTTACAAATATTTTAACACCGTAACTTGATTCTCAAAGTTTTGTTTATACACAAACTGATTTTTTTAAAACTGTGCAACTGCATATGCAACATCAGAGCCATATTTTAAATTCCCTTCATCTGCTTCTAAGGTGAAAAAATGAACTATTCGTCCATGTCAGTGGTTCTTAGACTGTGGTACGTGGACCACGTGGGTGGTCCGCAAGAAGATGCTGTCTTAAAGCTCTCAGCAAACACAGCTCTGCTGGACTCGAGAAATCGATCCCCTTTGATAGGTGGCTGAGTCTTAGCCCAGCGGTTTTGGAGTGTCACACATCCCATTTGAGTGTCAAGTGTTAGTTATAGTTTAAACTGCTCGGTGTGGTTGTTGTAGTTTAAACTGCTCGGTGTGGTTGTTGTAGTTTAAACTGCTCGGTGTGGTTGTTGTAGTTAAAACTGCTCGGTGTGGTTGTTGTAGTTAAAACTGCTCTGTGTGGTTGTTGTAGTTTAAACTGCTCTGTGTGGTTGTTGTAGTTTAAACTGCTCGGTGTGGTTGTTGTAGTTAAAACTGCTCTGTGTGGTTGTTGTAGTTTAAACTGCTCTGTGTGATTGTTGTAGTTTAGACTGCTCTGTGTGGTTGTTATAGTTTAAACTGCTCGGTGTGGTTGTTGTAGTTAAAACTGCTCGGTGTGGTTGTTGTAGTTTAAACTGCTCTGTGTGATTGTTGTAGTTTAAACTGCTCTGTGTGGTTGTTATAGTTTAAACTGCTCGGTGTGGTTGTTGTAGTTAAAACTGCTCGGTGTGGTTGTTGTAGTTTAAACTGCTCTGTGTGGTTGTTGTAATTTAAACCATGGGCGTAGCCAGGGGGGGTTGGGGGTTCAACCCCCTCCCCCGAAATGAACCCTCCCCCACGTGTGTGTGTGTGTGGGGGGGGGGGGAGGCAGGCTTTAGTGACTGATTTTTTCTTTATTTTGTTTATTTTAGGTGAGATTTTGATACTAAACCATCACTTGCCCCAGCGCAGTCAATGGAGTTTTGAGTTTAAAATCCCTACCAGGGGGTTTTGAGTTTAAAACCCCCTAACAGGGTGTTTTGAGTTTAAAAACGCCTACCAGGGGGTTTTGAGTTTAAAACCCCCTAACAGGGGGTTTTGCAGTTAAATCCCCATCTTCTATAAAACAAAGCAAAAAAAAATTCAAGCAAATTCCAAGAGCACAGTTAAGGAAGATTTTGATTTTGAAACCTCCTCCAAAATTTACGATATTTCTTCAATATGAAAAAGCAAATTATGCACTCAAAATGTTATGAGCGTATCTAAATGGGTTTTGACTCAGTTTTAAGTTTAAATTCCCCTCCAGTGGAGTTTCAAGCTAAAAAATACATCTTCAATAAAAAAAAAGCAAATTATGCACTCAAAATGTTATGAGCGTATCTAAATGGGTTTTGACTCAGTTTTATGTTTAAACTCCCCTCCAGTGGAGTTTGAAGCTAAAAAATACATCTTCAATAAAAAAAAAAGCAAATTACACTCTCTAAAATCTATGAGCGTAGAAAATGGGTTTTGAGTTTAAACCCCCCGCCAGCGGGTCGGAAGCTAAAAAATACATCTTCAATTAAAAAAAAAAAAGCAAATTACGCACTCAAAACGCTATGAGCGTTGCCAAAAGGGGTTTTGAGTTTAAATCCCCCTTCAGAAGGGTTTGATGCTAAAAAATACCTCTTCAATATAAAAAAAGCAAATTACACACTAAAATTATTTGAGCGTAGCCAAGCCAATTGGTGTTTTTGAGTTTAAACTCCTCTCCTCCAGATGGTTTTGAGTTTAAAATCCCTATACAGAGCGTTTTGAGGTGGGAAAACCTCTATCTTCAATATTATTCTAAAGCAAACTACAGTTACCAAATACTATGATCGTAGCTAAATGAGGTTTTGCATTTAAAAAAAAAAGTCCTGAAATTTTTAAGTAAAAATTAAAACCCCCCAAAAATGATTTTGGCGATAAAACTTACCTTTTCGATATAAAATCTAAAGCTAACTACAATCACCTAATTCCAATAGCGTATTCAAAAGAGGTTACACCTTTCTACCATTTGCGGAGCTCCATTAATAAAGTGCAGTGATTGGTCATCCGCCGAAATTGGAAAACACTAAATTTTAGGAGTCAGTTATAGAGATCGGGTCTAAATCAAGGAAATCCCATGCCGATCTGGGAGTCGAACCCTTAGTAAGATTGTGAAAGAGCGTAGCATGAGGTTTGCGGGACATGTTCTCTGACAAAATGAAATACGCATAATAAGAGTTGCGATGACATCCTAGTATAACTTGGCGCCACACATTCATGGAGGTCCTTAGAGCAGGTGGGAAGAGGCTTCAGACATTACCAGTGACAGATTTTTGTGGAAACAGCTTGACGGCAAATGCGCCGAAAGGCGCGGGAGGGTCTAAGTCAGTAGGAATAGCACATTAGGTTTTTGAAATAAAACAGGAAAATGCACTGTAGATACCTCAGAATATGCATTTTGTTGGCATTCAATACAAGAAATAGTGCTTGACGGCGGGCTCTGCCCCGCGCTGGGGGAGCTCTTTTTTTTCGCTCACTGTAAAGGTAATCTGTTTCTGTGGATGTCATGTTGCTAGTACAACGACCCAACGTCTTTACTTGTCCCCAACTAATGTCAGGTACCTATTAGGGATGGGTGCACTCATAGGAGCCATAATAATCCCAGTCTTATCCAGGATTCGAACCCGGGACCCTCCGGTTTGGAAGCCAAGCGCTTTACCACTCGGCCAGTAAATATTGTCTTAACGAGCATGGGACAACAAAGTCCTGAAGTCCCACAGCGTTATTGTCCTGACTAAATGTTTTACATCAACGTAGGACACTAAAGTTTCTGAAGCAACTTTGGTATATAGTCGTTGTTATGACATGATTAGGAATTAGTTATTTGTTTCGGGAATAGGGTAAAGTTTTACTTAGCGACGATGACGTAAAGTTTGTTAAAAAACAAGAACGCTCTAAGTGACGCTAAAAGGAAGACGCTTCTTGTACAGCAGTACAATAGATATACGGATTTACGGACATAGCTGACATCGGACGATTCCCTTCGTGATGATTAAATATATCTGTAGAACAACATCAGCGTCGACTACATATTTTGATTGTTTCGGCCTTTCGCCGGTGTTACTGAAGTAGTTCGAGTTCAGTGTTACTTCCAGTCAGACTTAGATCTACACTAGTTATATTTCATAGAATCAACACCGCGCGGAAGCCTTAACATCGTTTATTATTCTCATTACATTGGACTAGATAGTCAATTGTATTATTGAATTGTATTACGCCAATGAACAAATTTCGAAATAACTTACTAAATTAAAAATGTCCATCATCGAATAGAGGTTATCATGTGACAACTTTTTTTAACGCCGACTGATTTGTAGAGATAAATAAAGAATTTTATTTTCCTGTTTTCTTGTAATATTAATTCATGTGTCTCTTACTAGTTCATATGTAACATATTATGAAATAGATCAATGACAGTTGGACAAAAACAAACAAAAATGTAATTTGATCTAATAGGACAACTTTACATTGCCTGCATTTTATACTGTTATTATTATTTAAAAATTTAACATGTGAGAATTTTATGAAAATCTATGCTGAAAATCTAAGAGTTAAATTCCTTTTAATAACTTTCCAACTATAGGAATGAGATTTACGCCGATATTTTGCTCTTTTGAAATATGAGAAAAATAATTAAAGAGCACTAAGTACCCAATAGTTACCTAAAATACTATAAGAATTCGGAACATTTGAAATCTTACAGCCAACATAATTTTACCTTACAAGAGCCCGTTGGGCCCATAATGGTCGTGGGCCCGGACGCAATGAGCCGTTTCAATCCAGGAGAGCAATGATTAGTACATTAATACATTTGATTACCAAGATTTTTTCTCGGCGTTGGTTAGGGCGGTGTAAATATGTTCCATTTATTTTAAAATCTAACATTAGTCAAGAGTCAAACAACCGCTCGATAAGATGTATAAAGGAAGTATTATCTTCGTTTTAAAAGTATTTTTTTTACAAAGCTTTTATTAACTCACTCTGTCTGTCTGTCTTGTGAAAAGTGTGTGCACGATATTTCTCCCACACCCATTCTCGGATCAAGCTGACACTTCGCACAATTAGTTCGAGTTCAGTATTACTTCCAGTCAGACGTAGATCTACACTAGATATATTTCAAAGAATCAACACCGCGCGGAAGCCTTAACAGTCTCGAATCAAGCCTAGGCCGTAACCAATGTTGAAATGTTTGCCAACAGTTTATTTGTCCACATTTCTTTTATTAACAGCTGGATAGAACATGTAACAATACTTATGAAAACGAACTTCTCCATTATGAAGCTGATCGCGGTCTATAATTTCCCATTTTATTTAATTTCTTGAGATTCCTCAATAATGCATAAAAGCCTTGCCAATAGGTTTGCACAATCAATTTCTTCTATAACAGTCCAGCTAATTTCTATATAACTGCGCAAAATGTTCCAGGGTTCGAATCCTGGTGAACACTGTCTTTTTTTTTAAATTTCGGGATTTTTTAGCGCCTCTGAGTCCACCCAGCTCTAATGGGAAAAGTAAAGGCTATTGGTCGTTGTGCTGGCCATATGATACCCTCGGTAACGGTGGGCCACAGAAAAAGATGACCTTTACCTAATCTGCAAGGTCTGAAAGGGGAACTTTACTTTTAATGAAGGCAAAGAAACGTTGGAGTCGGGGGCGGGAATACCCGATAAGACAGCAAGTTACACATATACTATTGAATGCATAATCATCAATAACTAAAGATACTAAATGTGCCCAAATTAAATACCACAGGGCGCTTAGACCAAATTCAATTAACATAGACCATCAATGCCACAACATAATATTACCCCCAGATAGTCCGTTCACACACATAGCAATAATAATAATATAACATCTCCTTAAGCTAGGCATAAAAACTGATAAACAATCACAAGCACCCTACTCAGACCAGGTCAGCTCTCCAACTGCTTGACTGAGCGCTAGAAACCTTATTGTCCCCCCCTTGAAAAAAATCCGGTGATAAAAACAATTCACAAACCAACTAATAAAATAAACAAACACACAATCTCACATCTTACACACCCACGCTCTTGACAACCTATTGTAAGATTTATAAATTATATTTATAATACCAGTTTTTTTATAATCAATATGCTGTAACAATAATGCGTTCACAAACTGCTATGATTGGAAGAATCGAATAATACAATTGCTATATAATCCAAAAAAAGTGTTAAACGTACATTCTATGCATTTAAATTAATTAATACTAGTCTTGAGCCATGAAGAGAATTAGATATATAGAAGATGCTTCCTTTCTCAGTAAGGGTCGAGAAATGACAGACATTCTACATGTATTATGTTAACAATCTTAAGCCCACTTTTAACAACAACTGTTTTTTGTTTATTCATTAAATGAAACATAAAACTAGAACTAATTCAAGCGAGGGAAGTTTGCTGGCCCGGATGGAGGTGTCGCTAGCGGATACAATTGGTGGTGACCGCATCGGGAGAACAAGGGGTCATACCATAGGGAACATTTCATATAGGACGGTATTGAAATCGGGTCACTTTTTTAATAATAATAATGGAATTTAACTGAATTATTGTTGATAGATGTCCCTCGATACGTCCGCACCCCTCGTATCCACTAGCTACGCCACTGCCCGAGCCATCACACTTCCCTCTGTTTGAATGAAAATGAATGTCTCCCACGACAGACTCACCTTGACACGACCACTAAGCCAGCCCAGTGTGTTTAAGTATTAATTCAAAAGTATCTATTTAAAAACACTGCTCTACATCCCGGAATGATCCGTGCAGATTGCAATGAGTGCTGCAGTAAGAAAGAACTTAAGTCCGAAGATTATTTAGAATGAAGTTAAAAGTTTCTCGCCCCCCTCGTTCGATTTGTCATGACCAGGAAGAACAATCGAGTCATTCTGCACCAGGTCAGCATTCAACAAGGCCAGTGATCGATGTAGACATGCGCTGAGAGCAAAGTCAGCACTGGACAGGCCAGTAATGGTTGACTGTGTGTCTATCGTGTAGTATCGAGACCAATCGTTAAATATATATATTGAAATAATTGAACAGCTAGGCTTAGACACGAATATGTGTTGTAAGTCGTTTTCTTTTTTTTTTGTGTACACACGTCTAGAGTGATATATTCTAGTGGTATATTCTATGATATGTAGGATAAGACAATTGTTATTGGTCCAAACAAATAGGAATTCAGTTTGATTACAATTAATCACCTCGGCGTAATCTATAACATGTATAACAATACTGATGCAAATACGAACAGCATTCAAACACGAAAGACATACACACTCACAACCAGCGCTTTATGAATAAGACTTCTATGAACGACAGATGACATTGTAACGATCTGAGCTAACGTGGGATAAAGGAGTTTTTAAATATTTCTGTTTAATGGAAGGAGACGAACACTTTTTTTTTCGAGTGATTTAATTGGTCTATTTAGTCTATGTCTTTGTGCCTATGAAGTATTATCACATTAGCAGGTGATGGCAAAGCTAGACTGCTGATGGTTGCTGTATAAAAAAGTTTAATTATTGTTTTGTTGATTTTAAAATTTCTTAGCTTTCTGAGATAGAAGTGTCGTTGGTAAATTTTGGTGTAAAAGTTTTGACAGTGTTCACTCCATTTCAGTTTGTTGTTGATGGTTGTATCTAGATATTTATATTCTTGCACTTAATCTACAGTTCAATTGTGTATCTGAATTTCTGCAAGATGGCCGCCTTTATGTTTCCTAAAATCTATTATTATTTCAAATTTATTTCTATAGTTTTCAGATCATTTAAAATTAGAAAGTTTTCTATACACCATTGGTAAAAAGTGTTAATTATAGAATGATACAGATTTTCGTCAACTGCAATAAGGCCAATGATTGTTGTGTCGTCAGTAAATTTTATGATGGGAGTATCAGCCGATTGAATATCATTGGTGTAGATGGCAGATGGTATACAATACTGGTGACAGGACGCACCCCTGCGACGCTCCAGTGCTAAGTTCTCTCGTGCCTGACACATACCCGTTCACTTTTACATATTGTTGGCGTCTGATAAGAAAGTTTAGAACCCAAGCTTGCACGTGTCTGCTGGCGTGCTAGTCAGAGAGTTTTTGTATCATGAGATGTGACTGGATCTCTATAACTCACAAGCTAGGCGTCTACTAAAGGGCCGAGCGAAATGCAAATGTCTGTCGTGTTTCAAGGAAAACCATTTCCCACTTTGTTACTTCCCTTGTCCCTTGTCTGGGTTTTATTTCTTCCGTCTTTCAAGTTTTTTTGTTGTTTTTATTTGCTATAGCTCTTTATAGTTGACACTAAGCTCCTGTATTCTAGAGACCTTGATGTGACTAAATCTAGGCACAGTAAGATCGCAAACTTTGCTCACCTTAAAACCGAAACTGCTTTAACTCAAAAAGAGAGAGAGAGGGGGGGGGGGGGAGGGAAGAAAGAGAACAAGCAAAATAAAAAAAAAAATACTTTAAGAAAAAAGTATCTATCCCTGTCTTAGAACTGTAAGATTTATTTCCCTTTGCGATATCAAACAAAATTAATTAAAATAAATTTAATTCAAGTTTTGTTAAGAACATTGTATAATAGTGGCAGGATTTCAACTTGATCTGAGGGTGGCAAGTGGGAGAAGTAACGTGTTCAAAATAAATACCAGACAGACAGACAGACAGAATAATTTGATATAAGCAGAGAGAGGAAGAGAGAGAAAGAGAGGAAAAGAGAGGAAGAGAGAAAGAGAGAGATAAACGGGTGGAGAGAAGATGACGATTAGATGACATTTGTGTACCCAATTTTTTTTTGTCATCAATTTTGAAGTTTTTAAGGTTATCACAGTAACAGATCTAATACTTGGCTAATATGTAAAATATTACATAAATATTACACAAAATATTTAGTAAGCTATTACATTGTCATTGGCTATTACATAACTATTATCTAAGCTATTAAATTAACTACCACCCAGATAATTACATAAACTATTACATACGCAGTACACTTATTTCATAAACAATACAACAAAATAGATTTCAGTATATCTATATATAGCCTCCTTCAGTCGCGAGGCGACTATTGTTCATCTCATAGATATGAGATGAATGCCTGGGCATTAGATATGATCGGAAGTTACTCGGGACGATATCGCCCACACAACAATTCCCCCTCCCAAAGGAACTGCAAGTGCCGATACAGTTTGGGGTCAATGGGGTCGCATGCTCTGTTAATGTGTGCTGGAAACTGCCTAAGGGTCGCCGTATCTGATGTTTCTCTCAGTGTTGACTCCCAAAGCCGTTCTTATGTTTGGGTACAGCTGCAAGGCAGCAGAGGTTTGAATTCAGAATCCCCCCCCCCTTTCGGCACGAAGCCTAATGGTTAATGCGCATGTTTCTCGCCTTGACCCATCTCCCGTTAGTGAAAACAGTTCCGCCGAGCCCAATATCTGGGTCACTAGAAGCCCAGGAAATGGACAGGTCGTCCAAGCCTATTTGATTTGAAGCATTTGATAGGTAGTGGAGTGCTTATATCCACTACACCTTCCGACAATAACAATCTTATGGATTTAGACTTCCTACTTTAATCCATTCAGTTGCCTGATGGTATGGTATGGTATGGTATGGTATGGTATGGCATGGTATGGTATGGCATGGTATGGTATGGTATGGTATGGTACGGTATGGTATGGTATGGTGTTGCATGGTATGGTATGGCATGGTATGGTATGGTATGGTATGGTACGGTATGGTATGGTATGGTGTTGCATGGTATGGTATGGCATGGTATGGTGTTGCATGGTATGGTATGGCATGGTATGGTATGGTATGGTATGGTACGGTATGGTATGGTATGGTGTTGCATGGTATGGTATGGCATGGTATGGTATGGTATGGTATGGTATGGTATGGCATGGTATGGTATGGTATGGTATGGTATGGTATGGTATGGCATGGTATGGTATGGTACGGTATGGTATGCGCTTCGAGCAATACTTTTTACGAACCCCCCCCCCTCGCCCTCCAGGTTCGAACCTTGACCACTCCAATCCACTATTATATTGCAGGACATTTGGGCTAGGACGGACAAATCTTGAACTCTGAATGAGCATCCGAAACTTAGAGATCCCAATAGTGGCATAGCAAGGGGGCCCGCGGGGGGGGGGGTTGTTGGCCTCTTTATGGGCTCCTGCATTTTGACATTCAACATCATGATATGTGATAATGTGCTTTGAAAAGTTAGGGGCCAGGCAGATTTTCAAATTTGGACCCCCTTCCCCACCTTAGCTACGCCACTGGATCCCCAATAAACAACCGAAACTACACATCTATACAAGATACTTTTGCTCGCATGTTATTTAAGGCAAAAACACAAGCCTTAGCAGGCAAATTATAACATTTATTCCACTAACAAAAATTTACCTTGTGCATGCAAATGTGTTATTGTTGTCCTGACGATTGTTAAAAAAAAATGTCACAGATTCAATATTGTTTTTTTTAATAAATCTGACAGACAAATAAAAGCCAACGAAAGATTAATTGAAGCAGACGACGTTTGATTGGTTTTTGGTTTTTCCGCTTCCCGTATTCCCGCCCTCGCTTGTTCGTTTCTGATTGGTTGTCAATTTTCCAGCAAGAGAGTACAAATTAGATCATTGTAACGTTTCTGTTTTTTTCTTCTGGAACATGCCATTAAATTAGGGCGATCTAGAGATCTGTATAAATGTCGTGATCTTTGAAGAGACCAACCAGTCGAAACCAAACCGGCTAAGTGTGAGATACAGTGGAAAGATTTAGCTGTGAGTTTCTTCTGTTTTCACTTCATTGCCAACACTAGAATCTTTTGCTAAGAAATTAAAACTCTTGCAAGTTTGTTTGCATGTAGACAAATATAGAATAAGGTTTGAATGTTAAATTACGATAAATTTTTTATGCTTAAGGCCAGTCTTTTTTTAGTCTGAATTTTTATTTTGTTTTAGAGCCGGACAGGTTGTTTTTTAGCGGCCCCGTAAGAAAAAAAGCCGCTATTAGGTTTGTGGAAAATGTCAGTCTATCACACTCAGATCTCAAAAACTAGAAGAGAAATGAAAAATATCATTTCACCATGCGATGCGGCTTTGCAAAGTTTATGTGTAACGGCTACTTTTTGTTTTCTAAAAGCAAACCGTTTAGTTTATAAAATTAATTATGCAAGCGATTTTTTTTTAAAATAAAAATACACCAATTCTAAAACAATACATAAATGTAAGGGAGATAATGTTAAAAATATGTTAAAAAAGAAAGATAAATTTTTGTGTATTTTCAGTATCACTCAGTCAAATATATTTATAAAGGTACAAGAAATGTCAACAACAAATCACGTCTTGAATATTTCTTGTGAATAGGCGGATCAGACAGGGATCCGACTCCGATGGAGGGCCGCCTCTGAGTTTGTGAGATAATACAAACTCTCTTTGTAATCTTGTTATTTTTTTTAACTTGGTATGCTTTCATATCAAAGAAATAAATACTGAAATAACTTGATTTAAATCTTTTAACATCTAGTACTATTCATGAACATGCTCACCGTACTTAATGAAAATTCCTTTTATTGATAATTCAAAATGAGTACGCTCTCATCAGGGCAACATATTGAATACAATCTAAAAACATGTTTTTATATCTTATTTTTAGTAGTGAAAAGTAGTTCACAAAATTATTTAGTAAATTCGCTGTATATAGTAAGAAAATAAATGGTGATTATTCCATACTCATAATTACTACGGAAGATTTATTTTTTTAAATAGAGCCTGTATTAACAAAATAAATAAAGCTGCTGCTAGAACTAGAAGTGTTAATGCAAATGTAGCTGTTAAAATAGTGACTAATCTTAAATCAATGAGGTTCCTTGTAATATCTGATTCACGCCACGCGACAATGAACGTGCAAGAGCAGATCTTGATACGAGCTCGACCAGAATCTGGATCTAGCAAGTTGAAGAGGAGAAGCGATCAGGGGCGGACTGGCTATATGGGCATTTGGGCAAATGCCCGGTGGGCCGGTACCCAAATGGGCCGGTAGGGCCACCGAAAAGGCCTGATCGAAGTCACTATGGCACATATGAAGTTGTTAAAGGTTTTATAATATTCTTCTTATTATTTTTATAAAAGGCCCTCTGAGCGTCTTGTTAAAAAAAATATTTCACAGACATTGCAGTGTAATACTATTTTAATCTAACACATTTTCCGAAAAGTAAAATGTAGAATGTAGACAGTGCTACTAGTAGGCTTCATCTTTTTAGGGCCTACATTGCTGATTTAAAAAGACGTCATATTGCTTATTAAGATATAGAGTTCACTGTATGCATGCATATTGATACATTATCAAACTTAATAACAATGATTTTTAAGGACCGATACACCTAGAAATGGATGCCCATCACATGATAGAGAATTTGTGGGCCGAATTTTATAGAAATGCCTGGGCCGATTTTGACACCCAGTCCGCCCCTGGAAGCGATGTTGAGATGATAGTCATATTTGTTCATTGTTACCTCGGAATTCTTATCTTCTTATCTTTTATGATACAGACGTTACTTCAAAAAAGAAGATGATTACGTCCTACGTGTCATGCATTCAGTCATGCATATTAATCAATGACCTAAATTCTGCCAAGTCGCTGGTTTTCCTGGCTAGCTCAAACAACCCATTCCATGCTCTAATAGCACTAGGGAAGAAGGAGTGTTTGCACAAATTTGTCCTAGCAAATGGAACGAGGAATGTACATTTATCTTTGTGTCTTTCTGAGTATTTTATTAGATTTTGTTTTTGTATTTGAAGATTATGGTTCAGTGTTTTATGTATGATTGCTACTTTACTTTTGAGTCTTCCATTCTGAAGGATTTCTAAATTAGTGATTTTACTAAAGGTGTTACTCTAGTCAAATGTGAATATTCGTTTGTTATGAATCTCACTGCTCTATTTTGTGTCTGTTCCAGTTTCTTAATGTTTTCTTGAGTTGAGGGGTCCCAAACAGAGGATGCATATTGGCCTTACCATGGTTAAATAACATTTTAGTTTTATGGAATTAATTTGTTTTAGTTTTTTTGTTACTCTTAATAACTGACATTTTTCTGGGTGGAAAGACATGCTCCAATTTGATTCCCATTTCTGTAATTCATCTAATTCTCTTTGTAAAATTTCTGTATCTTGAGTTGTTTTTATTGTTCTATATATTATAAATTAAAAGGCGCGGTGGCTGAGCGATAAAGCTCTTGGCTTCCGAACCGGAGACCGGGGTTTGAATCCTGGTGAAGACTGTGATTTTTAATTTCGTATCTTCGGGCGCCACTGAGTCCACCCAACTCTAATGGGTACCTGACATAAGTAAAGGCGGTTGGTCGTTGTACTGGCCATATGACACCCTCGTTAACCGTAAGCCACAGAAACAGATGACCTTTACATTATCTGCCCTATAGATCACAAGGTCTGAAAGGGGAACTTTATTTATTATAAATTAGAATAGAATGATAGCAAATTAGCAATTCATTTATAGGCTCTATTTTTGAAGCACTCATCGCGAATATAAGAATGGACCTCATTCACCAATCGTAAACAAACAACATTTAGCAAAGTGGTTCTCTATTTCTTCTATACAAATTACGTAATACACACAGGCTGTCACGTGACAGTTTTTTTTTCAGTGTTTTATCAATATTATCACGTGGCTAAATGTTGTTTGTTTACGATTAATGAATGAGGTCCATTGTGTTGTATTTAGATTTTTAATATTTAAGATCACAAGTTTTCTTATTGGTGGAGACCCAATTCCTAGAACTATTCAGGTCCATTGTTGTTGTTGTTTTAAACGTCAATATAGAACAAAAATGTCTTGCTGGTTCTTTTATATATTTCTGTCTATATTTTTTTTTTTAAATGCTCAAGATTTAACATTCTCATCTTAAAAATGACAACTTAAAACTTAATGTACAAATTTAAATTCATTTATTTACATGGACGCCAGATGGAGTGCTGAGTAACCAGACTTAAGATTTAAAGAACCTCCTGCAAAACAGATACACAGTCGAAAGCAGAAGGAAATAATTGACAGAAACGAGACGACCAAGAAAATGAATGTTCCTCACGTGACACAGGGGGCGTCCTATCACCCTGTCATTTTGTTCGCATTGACATTCATTCTGGGATTGATGACGTCATTTCCACTTGTGGCTGCAAACTTGGACTATACCTGTGTATTTGGAACCCTGTCTCGAACTCGCCGTAAGTTGATAAGATAATTGTGTACAACTCTGACAAAACCGACAGTTGATAGATGAGCATGGAACCCCCCCCCCAAAAAAAAAAAAAAAAAAAAAACACAATTATAATTTGTTAATGTTATTTCTTATTTTAAACGTAAAATCGAAAGGATTAGTTTCTTTTTTTTTCATTCACGCGTCATAGTGTCCTTAATATTGGACATTTTCACGACCAACTATAGAAATGTCCAAGACGACAAATTGAACCTGGCTTGTTGACAACTAAGCAAGCGAAATATATTTTTAAAAATCCTTTTAAAAAATCTAAAGGGGGAGAACTCCAACATAAAAGCTATATCTACCAATAATGTAAAAGTTATTTCCCTTATTTGATACCTGACCAAAACAGGTCCACTACAAGAGGTCTCGCCAAACACGAAGATAATATAACATAAAGACAACTAATCCCGTTCTACTTCCACTACTTCTGTCTAGATTGTCAGTCACATTTCAGTAATGGCTCCTCACGTTACTTTATTTTACTTAATTTGACATGCTTTTTGATTATTGGATGAATAATGAGATTTAAATGTTGTTTTTTAACCGAAAGTTGAGAAACACTGCTCTAATTGTAATATAGACCTCTTTTTGTATTACTATTTTTTTTCTAACAAAAGAGTTCGCCTTTGGCAGGCCAAATGTAGCCATTGCATGTATATCAAGTCATGATAAAGCCTAAAAGCTAACTATTTATATTTATAACTATTTATAGTTCTTTTTCTGCCATGTATAAAAATTTTAAATAGTAGGTCTAATTCGATGATGGTCAAGAACTTATAAGAAAAATTTGCCATAATAAATTAAAAAACAAGGTTACAAAGACAGTTTGTGTGGAAACACAAACGCAAAATCGGCCCCGAAGTGGTCCACCCAGGCAGGTAAAAAGGCAGGTATCAATATTTTCAGAAAGAACATCAGAATTAAATTCGATCAAAGACAAATGACAGAGAGCATGGAGAAAGAAGGTTGACAGATCTTGTGTGGTGCCCCAGCCGTCCACAGACCAAAGGATAGGTGAAAGTGAATGTGAAGTTAAATGTGAACCTGGCCTAACTGATGTCTTATAATGAATATCTAATTAATCTAATTGCTTAGTAAATGGTCAATCTCTAATTCCTCACAAAAAAAAAATCCTTTAGTTAAGTGTACTATATATGTGAAGGAGTTCTGCAGCTCACGCGATAGTATGAAAAGTTACTTATTAATTGTTGTTTTAAATTATGTCCAACTTACATGCATACTGTTATCATTGTTGTGAACTCCTTACTGGGGTTATACTTGATACATAACATACTGATACTTCTCTCAATAACTCAAAGAGACGCCAGAGTTGAATTAACAAAAAAAAAAAAAAATTGAACTATAGGCCTGGTATCTACATTTAAAATAGCAAAATATTTTTAAAAGATATTTTTTTTATATAAAAAAGATTTATCTAAATGGGAAGAACTCCGTCCTTAAAACCTCATTTACTAATTATATAAAAGTTATTTGCCTTATTCGATATCAAACAAAATAATTAATTACACACACTTATATATATATATATATATATATATATATATATATATATATATATATATATATATATATATATATATATATATATATATATGTGTATAATCATTATTACATTCTGATGACCTCCATGAAAGTGTGGAGCCAAGTTGTATGTCCCTGTTTGCTCTTTCCTCGTAATGGCCGTCATGTTATCGCATCTCTTAGTATGCGTAATTCATTTTGTCGGAGAACATGTCCCTCATGCGATGCTCTGATACAACCTGACTAAGGGTCGACTTCCAGCTTCAAATCCCGCTGCAGGGGGGTTTTAAACTCGAAACCATCTGGAGGTGTTTTAAATTTAAAGCCCTCTGGAGGAGGGAGAGTTTAAACTCAAAATCCTTTATGGCTACGCTCATAGAAATGTTAGTGCGTAATTTTTTTTTTAATTGAAGAGGTGGTTTTTAGCTTCAAACCCCGCTCGAGGGGGTTTCAAACATAAACCCACTATTGGCTACTCTCATAGAATCTGGTGACTGATGTATGCTTTAGTCTTATAATGACAAAGGGGTTTTATCGTTAGAAACATTTCGGAGGGGGTTTTAAAATCAAAGTCTTCCTTAGCTATGCTCTTGGAATTTGGGGATGATCGTTTGCATTATTTTTTTTTATAGACGAGGGGATTTAACCGCCACCCCCCTGGTAGGGGGTTTTAAACTCAAAACCCCCTTGGCTGTGCTTGGACAAGTAATGGTTTCATATTAAAATATCACCTAAAATAAACAAAATCAAAGCGAAATATCAGTCACTAAATTCCGACCCCCCCCCCTCCCTAAATTTAATTTAATCACGTTTAGATGTAAAAAATTATTGAAAATCCGATTTCATGATATTTTGGTGCTTGCAAAGTTTAAGCGCATCGCCTTCTTTTGATCGACTGCTAGCCGACTGTAGAAATAAATAAACGTTTTTTTCATTAAATAAACAATTTTAGAAAACTGTTTACTACTTATAGGAAGGGGAGGTGATAATTTTGTAAATTTTAATAACTTTTTTTGCATGCATTTTTATTATTTCTTAAAATGGGGACTTAAGAGACTTACCGTGTACACTGTCATTTAGAACTAAATGAACACGAAAGCAACTTTTGGGAGTCTTTACCCGATCCAAAATTAGTCAATACTAGCCGACCCGCGGTGTAACATACGCCACCATTTAGTGACGGGTGAGCACTTCCTGAAAGGCACAGTTGTCCAAATGGCGTGGGTTTGGGCGAACGACTGTGTGCGCATGCCTGGAGAGCGAGGAAGGCGCTTGTACGAGCGGGAGGGGCGGGCGGAGGGTTAGAGAGTCGGCGTGCGTGCGTGGTGTCCGGCATGAGTAGGCGACGTAGAGAATTATATATATATATACAGAGATGTTTATTCTGCCTCATAACTATAAGTACATCGTTACGTTAACAGAACAAGAGTTCTCAAGAAGTAACATCATATTGTCATCAATACCTCAAGATGAATATTCAAAACATAACTTGAGATATCTATTTCATTTGATATGATTCTGAAGAAATAATAGAACTTTAATTTGTTATGGTCATATACATTTTTTTTCATGTACGATATTTGGGATGTAAAATGACCATTAAACGATAATTAACAAAAAAATAGAGAGCATCTATGCCGTCTTTGGAAACGTTAACAAATTTCATATATTTCTACAATTGATTGGTTTATTTTTTTTTAATGAACTATATAGCAATGGACATAAGCATAAACTAAAAACTACAAAACAGAGAACTATGCTCTAGTAAATCTACTCTAATTTTGTAATTAATTACCGCTCTTGAATCCTATTATAGCTTTTCTGGCATCATTGAAAACAAGATTACAGAACTATGGCTTACTAAAAATAGAATACATGTTGTTCAACATGAACAATGTTAATAATAATGACACGTTAAATTACATGAGCTAACACAAGAGAGCGCGTCCAACAGTTTAATGAATGTATGAATATTACTACATGAAGGATGAATACATATTAATAGTATGTACAAGGCAAAATACAAGATATACATATTATGCAAACGAACTGTAGCACACCTTAATCTCATTGTCACAGTCAATCGGGGCTCGCAACGCCCACATCCAATGACATGGACGATAGTCAACTACCATACCAAAGCCTACCACAAATCAGACTCGACTCCTGCAGAGTCCCAAACCTGCGTCCCTAATAAGAAAAATAAACCTTCTTTGAAATCGCAGTCCACACGATCATATCCATCCATCCATCCCAGTGGCGCTACAGCCCATGGAGAGCTCTGGCCTGCTTCAACACATACTTCCATTCAGATCTATCCTGGGCCTTTCGTCTCCACGCCCTAACCCCAAGCTGATGCAGATCTGCTTCCACATCATCAATCCATCGCATTCGGGGTCTGCCTTTGGGTCGCCTGCCTTTTGGTTTTTGCCTGTATACGATTTTCGGTCCTCTGTCTGTTATCTGACATTCTTTCAAGGTGACCTGCCCAACGTAGTCTGTTCTTTTTTATTTCATTCACTATTGGTGGGTCTTCATACAATTGATATAACTCATGGTTAGTGCGTGTCCTCCACCCTGTTTCATCCTGTATGGCACCATAGATTTTCCTGAGGATTTTCCGTTCCCAAGTATTAAGTAAATTTTCAGATGTCTTAGTCAGTGTCCAGGTCTCCCTTGCATACATTGCTGCTGGTCTTATTATGGTTTTGTATATTATTTTCTTGGTTTTCCTATATATTGTTTTGCTCTTAAGTAAATGATGGGTGCTATAAATGCTCTGTTGCCTCCTGCTATTCTTTCCTTTATTTCTGTTAGTAGGTCATTTTTTAAATCAATTGTAGTTCCTAGATAATTGAAAGTTTGAACGTTTTCAAATTCGTGGTCTTTGATTTAATATGTTGTCCCTCTGTTTGATTGTCTCTTGTCATTGTCTTGTTCACACGATCATAGCACCAACGCATTTCGAGCTACACCACGACGAATAATAAAGTCAATAACTGACTTACCCAAAACTGGGGCAGAAAAACACCAAAGAAAGCTCTCACAAAAGATCTACCATCGGCACACAACAGAAGCCATAGGAAGCAATGACATCAACAAAACAAATGCGTCCTTAGGAACAACAAAACTCACAAATCCTTATGGTGCACACAAAGGAAAACATCAAGCAAGATGCGCACGACATCCCCCCCTCATTTTGGGTATGATTTACATGCCCCGGGCTCCCCTCATGATCAGTACAAAACAAGCAAAGAATAAGAGAACTTAGGACTATGGCTTACTAAAATATAGAATACATATCGTTCAACTGAACATCAAATAGTTCTATGCCAATAAATAATTTTGCAAAGTTTCAACTTGATCCGAGAATGGATGTGGGAGAAATAACAAACTTTTTCACCAGACAGACAAACAGACAGAGTGAGTTGATATAAGCTTTGTAATAAGATCTAACGGGCAGAGATTCATTGTTGTTTAATATTTACGTAATATATTAATACTTAAAGCTCCTCCTTCGTTGTCGCATATGAGCACATTTCTCATTTCCTATGAATTTGAAGATGGCTATGGAGTCTTTGAAAAGCTGGCCACAAAGATAGCATGGATAAGTTGGGTCTGCTCAAATTATGTCTGATTCTTCTGTAAGCCTTTTTTTTTTTTTTTTTTTTTTGGGGGGGGGGGAGGGGGATCTACGGTATTTATTGACGGCCGATCTCGTTGCCTCATATTTTGAGACTCCGACACTCACGGCTTCACGCCACGAAGAGCGATCGAGAGCTAGCGTTTCCCAACCGTGAATGTCAATCTCGCACTCCTTGAGAGTGCTGTAAGCGAGTCTTTGTAACGCTTACATTGATCCCAAAGAGAGTACTCTCCTGCACAACTCACTATAAATAAGTCGTTTGGAGTGTCTGTAGTTCTGGGGTGTATACGTAATGTGCCTTTACAACGATAACCACTTCAGACACAAAGGGATGCCATGAATAAGAAATTCTCATTTAATCATTCACTTTGTCCGTAGTAGAGGCGCGGTGGCTGAGTGGTAAACCTTGGCTTCCGAAACACAGGGTTTCGGGTTCGAATCCTGGTGAAGACTCGGATTTTTTACTTCGGCATCTTTAAGTCGCCTCTGATCCAGCCATCTCTAATGGACACCTGCCATTAGCTTGGGAAAAGTAAAGGCGGTTTATCTTGTGCTGGCCACATGGCAACAGAAACAGATGATCTTGACATCATCTGTCCTATGCACCGTATGGTCAGAAAGGGAACTTGACATTTTTGTGTCCATTGTTCAACCATCAAGAAGACGAACATTTAACTGCATGTTAAACAAGCCTCAAACTAAAAGCTTATCTTCATCAAATCAGTTCATTGAATATTTTGATAACCAATAATGCAATAAACAAGCTAAATATGAAAACCCTTTTTAAAATAACAAAGGTTATCTATGGGGAAGCATTCCGCACAACTATGTCTCTCAAGAATGTAGAAATTTTTTCCTTTTTTTTTGATATCAGAAAAAAATAATTAAGTGCCAATAGTAAATTGGCTAATTGGTAAATTTATCTATTGATTAATGTTGTCAAGTACAAAGCATAATACAGTTGTAAGGTTAGAGACGCCGCAGAGCTCTCCCACTTCTTTTTTTTTTTAAGAATTTTTTATAAAATATTAAATAGATTGAATGTGAATCGGTAACCTATACATGTAGATCTAGGGCATTCTAGGCCTAAAAAATGTATGATAAGCTGTTGAATCTTTGGGTGTTAAGACATAAAAAAAAGTAAAGTTTCCCTTTCAGACCTTGTGGTCTATAGGGCAGATGATGTAAAGGTCATCTGATTCTGTGGCCTACGGTTAACGAGGGTGCCATGTGGCCAGCACAACGACCAACCGCCTTTACTTTTCCCTAACTGATGTCAGGTACCATTAGAGCTGGGTAGACTAGAGACGCCCAAGGATCCCGAAATAAAAATCCCAGTCTTCACCAGGATTCGAACCCGGGACCCCCGTCCAGAAGCCCCCAGGTTTATTTGGTCACACGAAAAATGGATGTATGCTAAGATTTCTATTTGAGGTACTCTGTCATTACAAATGCATATAACACTATTAATTACCTTTTTTTTCCAGTGACAGATGGCAGTACGCTGGAATACTGTCAGACTGGTATGGAGCCACCAGTGGTACTGAAAGATGATTTTGTCGAGGCTAGGTCACAGTCAGGACAGTGCTGGGAGTGTATGTGTGATGACGAGACGGGCCTGGCCTGCTGCACGTGAGTTTACTTAGTGCTGGGAATGTTGGGCCCCTTACTTAAAGTTGGCGGCTCTACCCCATTGTCAGTGAACCTAACTACGGCTGTAAAGTCTATTGATCGCAGTGACCCAAGCTGTTTACATAGATGAATTATATTAACTTACTCTATCACCGTTAATATAATTTCAATTTATTTTATTTATAGTTATATTCAGTGCTCCTTTTTTGTGCCGGTACTCAGTGATGGATCGCCTAACTTTTAACTACTAATAAATTAATAATAATCGTTAAAGTACAAGAAAAATATTTTTTGTTCCCCACATTGAAAAAAAGGTACCAGTGCGTACCGTCACAAAAAAACGCACTGGTTATATTAACAGGTCAATAGACCGCTTTTGAGAATGAAACTATTGCTAATCGTCTGGTCAGGAGTGTGTGGCGGAATGTATTGCTCCGCCTGTCTACAAAAATCAGTGTCTACCAAGCAGTGGTTCTCTCAACACTTCTGCATGGCTCTGAGACATGGATAGTATACTGAAAGCAACTAAGACTTCTTGAATGCTTTCCCCCAAAGATGTTTGGCTCCATCATGTGCAATGGTATCGAGTTCGAACCTTTCCCCCTTTAGGTCTTCCTTGGATGTAATACTCTTCCTTTCGTACCAGACCTAAAACAACAAACACTGGTTGATAGAGAGACCTTTTTTTATCAATGCGGAAAACTTTAAATGTATTAAAACATTTTGTGGTAGTAACGGGTTCAGATGTCTGTTGAACCTCATCTCGCGATGCTATTGAAATGACTAAAACTCACTCTCCCTCACTCAGTTAACCCTCCTTGGTCTCCGATCATAAGAGTTAAACCTGTAATCATTCTATTTATCAGAGTACTTGCACGTGTAAATCCTAATTACGAAATAAAACACTTTCATTCTCCAAGTTGAAATCACGATACAATTAAACACACGCTATTATTTCGCAATATAGCTAATTTCATTAATAGATTCTCAAAAGCTTGAAACTTATTAAATGATGGTATAATGGTGTCTCAAACAGAAAGGAAGCTGAAACTTTTTCATTTCTAATTAACTCCCTTTCATTCTCCAATCTTCTGTTTAAAAAGTTCGCGAAATCAGTGTTTACACATCTCTTGAGACTTTGACGCGTACATTAGGTGACGAAAGACAAACTGATTTGTTGTTCTCATAGTCTTCTTATTCCAAGAATGTTAAGGATTAAAATTATACATTTTAAAAATTATTTTGATTTTTTGCTAATTTTGTTGTTTTTTTTCAACCTTTCCAGATGTGGCAGACAACATCGAGGTGGATGAATCATGTGGTTGATTTCGAATGTTTATTTTTTTAAAAATAAGTTTAGGCTCTTCAGATTTCTTTCCTTTCTTTGTTTGTTTGTTTTTTTTCATTATCGGTATCTTTAGTTATGTCAAACAGGCAGAGTCTATTTTTAGGAAAGGAGACATAATTTTAACTAAAACTTTGGTTGGACAATTAAAATCAACTGTAAAAATTTGATTTCGCCATTACATTTAGTTTTGCCTTGTTTTCTTCGAGTTTAATCTCTTATTTATTTAATACATTTTGAAACTATTTCATGCACTTGTTATTTATTTACTAAATGATATTTAGCTGATGGAAAATAAAGAGAAACATAAAAGTCCTGGAATAAATGCCTTTGATCTTTGAAGGAATCAGTTTAAGTATATATGTATGTATATGTATGTGTGTGTGTGTGTGTGTGTGTGTGTGTGTGTGTGTGTGTGTGTGTGTGTGTGTGTGTGTGTGTGTGTGTGTGTGTGTGTGTGTGTGTGTGTGTGCGTGTGCGTGTGCGTGTGTGTGTGTGTGTGTGGCGGTTTGGTACGTGAATTATTGATTCCCAGGCGTTTTGAGTTCTTTTACTTTTTAATTTCTTAGAGAACAAAAAAGAGCAATTGCCTATTTGGTTGTTATTGTGTTGAATATAGGTGTTATAGGTTGATCACCAGGTCTATCAATGAAGTCTCATGTTTTACATTGGGTAGCTTGGTGTCCAGTGACTTAATCCCCCAGTCCATCTCCTTCAATCAACCCTCGTATCCGTCTGTCACATACGGCTCGCCTCTTAATCGCTAAGTCTATACAATTATTGAATTATCAAGAATTTAAGTAAACACTTCAAAAAACAATTTTCAATTAAAAAAAAAACAATACACGTGTCAATTAAAGTCAATAGTCAATATATATATATATATATATATATATATATATATATATATATATATATACATTATAATTATGTTATTAATAATATAATAATTACACAGTATGTATAAGTTCTCAGAATTACTTCTGAAACACCATAATCTATGTCCGATTCAGAGTTATGGTCACTTTTCGCAGTAAGCGACATTTAGGCGTAGGTTTTCATCGCAGCCGTTTTGTCGCTAGATAATTTAAAAATATGTAAAGTTTTTATTTTTTTTTTCACAATATAATAGTACAAAATTGAACTCGTGTGTCTTTAACTGATCATAACTTTGTAACCATGATAAATACCAGCTTGAAATTGGGAACAATTTTACTTCATTACATGATTTTTTTTTAAATTCAGAACTTTATGTTGTAGGCAAAGTAAACTTTTGGTGGATCAAAGCAATGTAGAGAATTAGAACATTAGGTTTCGTGATTAAATGGAATGGAAATCACCAATTCTAAAGTTTGTTTAGTGCGCTTAAGGCTGCCTTAAGGGAAGATAATATTTATTTTATATTTAAATCCATTTGTATAACGCAACTGATATTCTCATGCATGCTCGGTACGCTGCACTCCAATATCTCAAGCGAAAACGTTTCTGGGAGATTTCTGTGCTGTGCTTTGGTCATCAGTTAACGCAGCTCTGCTTTCAAGTTGCTCAATTTTATTATTGATGGCGTATTGTCCTGTTTGTTTTAAAGTGAAAAATAACGCCAAATGATTTTTTTTTTGTTTTGAAATTTTATTAATTTAAACGTTCAAAACATGGCATGGCTTGAGGACATGTCCTCCCCTTGCAGGACGCCTGGTAACCATATATCGTTTAGAAATATTTTAAATTTATGTATAAATTTATCCATGCATGCATATGTTCTGTTGCCGATACGTTATCAAACTTTGCGTATTGTTTTTAGGTCCAGCGCGCAATATGTGGGTCGGATTAAGTAGTATTGCCAGGACCGATTTTAACACCTTGTCCTCCCCTGGATACAAAATCCTTATTTTTTTCTTTAGCTTGATTCCTGAAACCTTAATACCGCAAGTGGATGTTTGGTAAATCGTCGCCTTAATAGTCTAACAAGCTTCAGCTACCCAGTGCTCCGGCTTTTTACATGGACCAGATATCCACTTGCCAGTGTAATCAGTTTTGATGGGCTAAATATGTAAGACATACTAGTATGCCAGGTGTTGGACTGGTATGCCAGAGGCTGGTGCTATTTAGAAGTATTAAACAGACTATGGGAGCTTATCACCGTGCATGACCGGATTGACACATGGATAAGCGCAGAACGTAATTATCTTTCTCATTTGAAGTAGCGTCTGTATAATATAAGATTATAATATTCCCTTGGTTATAACAGCGTTTGAAAACATACTAGAAAACAAATAATATTCAATGAAGTCGACACGACAGACATTTCAGTTGAATCTTTAAGTACGCTCATATAAGGTTAGAGGTTCCAAACGCATGCAGTTTTCATTTTTTTTTTTACCATCATCAAATCAAACAGTCCTTGCACAGGCAAGCATCCCAGGAGCAGATTACTTTAGATAAAACTCAAAACAAAATTAACACCTTTATCTTTAAATCAACAACCATTTGATCACCTTTTAGCAGACGCGTTTAAAATCATTGAGCGCCAAATGCCGCCTCGGTCATTATTTGCTGGGTCTGGTCACTTAAACCCGCCAGGCGACTGCAAACTTGTCCATTAGTACGGATCGTTATTAATCGCGATGTTTTGAGCGGCACCTGTGAAAAGTTATCACCGTTTTTTATGACCCTTTGAATAATGTATTTTCAGCCCGGTGCTGACTTCATTTGTTTGCCCAAGATAAAAGAACATTTTTTGTTTCAATTCCGTCATTAACCTTGACATTTGAATCACGCTTCCTGTAATTTAAGTCGAGCTAAATTTTCTTTGCTCTTATTGACTCGGGTTCAAGCACTGACAGCATTTTGTCGAGGAGTAAATTGTCAACAATTAAAAAGATACAACAACAAATCTGCCTCTGCTTCCCACACCTTCCCCCCTTTCTTATTTTTTCCCCCTTTCTGATGGAGGTGCGGTGGCTGAGTGATAAAGAGCTTGGCTACCGAACAGGGTTGGAATCCTGGTGAAGACTGGGATTTTTTAATCTCGGGATTTTTGGGCGCCTCTGAGTCCACCAAGCTCTAATGGGTACCTGACATTAGTTGGGGGAAAGGTAAAGGCGGTTGGCCGTTGTGCTGGCCACATGATACCCTCGTTAACCGTGGGCCACAAAAACAGATGACCTTTACGTCATCTGACCTTTAGACCTCAAGGTCTGAAAGGGAGCGTTACTTTTTACTTTCTGATACATCCTCCACTTTCTGTATACTTCCACCTCTTTAATGCTTTCCCCAATTTTTAAAGCATTTGTGTAGGGTCCAAAACAACAAAAACATTAAGTCAAGATTTCTCGTGACTATCGACCAAGGGGAAAGATTTCTCCATGTGGTCAATAATAAAAGATGACCTCTGACCCAAGGGGCTTTATTAACTAGATCAGTATTTCCAAAACCTATGTGTACCCCTTCTATATTTTTTTTTGTAACGCTGAGTACCCCTCGCCTTCACACCCCCCCCCCCACATAACTGAACATAATACATGGGTATTTGAAAAAAATCAGCATAGTTAATGAGGTGCAACGTGTGCCCCCCCCCCCCTCCAAAGTCTTACCGTACCCCTAACTGTACGTGCACCCCACTTTGGGAAACACTGAACCAGATGCTCATTTAATCCTATCAGTTTACTGTGGGGTCATGACACATTGAGCCAAGCCCGGTTCCCCCAGCCCGACAAGGCAAGAGGTGGAGCCCACCGAGGGATTCCTCTATGTTTCTACGTTATACAGCCACTTATTTTAGTCAGCTCTTTTTCCATACCTCCCTCTTTTCCAAAACCTCTTTTTCCTTTCTTCCATCTTTTCCAAAACCTCTTTTTCCATTCTTCCCTCTTTTCCAAAACCTCTTTTTCCATTCTTCCCTCTTTTCCAAAACCTCTTTTTCCATTCTTCCATCTTTTCCAAAACCTTTTTCCATACCTCCCTCTTTTCCAAAACCTCTATCCTAATTCCCCCCCCCCCCCCATCATTACTCTCAAACTCAATAAAAAAAAGTCTTTAAACTATTTTCTTCTTATTTTGCTTTCGTTTTTTTTTTTGTATTGTGTAAACAATGTTAAGAACATTAATTCATATTTTTAAAATGTATACAATGAGTATCAAGTATGTTGGGAAAAGGATTAAAAAAAAACAAAAAAACACATGGTTTAGAAAAATAATAAAAATATATAGATTACATTTGTACCATTTACATAAATAGATTCTATATAGACAATACTGTCAAGCTTTATATGTACAGACAAGGCTTATATAAACAAATATGTATAATTTGCTTATAATTAAATAACACATTTCGTTGTGTACTTTATTGGACATTTTTCATCTACGGCGCATATTTATATAAGTTAGCTATTCTGGTGTATCTGGTTTACAGAGTATAGGAAATGATGAACATCTCTGTGTTGTCAAAGGTTTACGATACTTTTAGCACTTTTTTCTTAGTTAACACTTAAATTCGATTTTGTTTTGAGCTATTTCGCTTTCAGAAGTAATTTTTAGTTGGCAACACGTCTCTTTGAATATGGCCTCCTTAACATAGTTATGGAATATTGATTTCAAAACCAGTCCCTATTGATCCGATTTTAATTTCGAACGCTTTGGTAATCGTCACCAAGGAAATCCTTATAATGTTCTCCTCTATTACTATGGTATTGTACTTCATTGCTTTCAAATGTCAACCGGATCTTAAACATCGTAATGTTACACAAAGAGAAGACTACTGTGTTAACAAATTCTCGTAAAAAAAAATCCAAATTACTCTTATCACAATAACAGAAATATGGTATGGATCAAAACATTGAATACAAAATATACATGAACAGGGCCGGCAATAGGCATAGGCAAACTAGGCAGCCGCATAGGGCCTCCAAGTGGTTGGAGCCTCATAAAGGACTAAAAAAAAAATTAAGAGCAAAAGTAGAGAAACTTTGATCAGATCTCAAGCATAGTAGATCACTATAACTTTATGTTTGGTAGTATAATAGAGGTTGTAAATTTTATTTGCGATACATGAGTTTCAGTTATTTGTCAATTTAGATATAAACACAGTCAGGCTTTTAACTAATTGCATAGTTTAGTTTTTTCAGTTTTTTTTAATTCATTAAGGCCATCAAATTCACTTCGTATTGGGCCTTCAATTATCTAAGGCCGGCCCTGACACGAAAATAAAAAGTGATTAATTCTATACATAGGTCAGGCTAGGGTTACCTTGTGAGATTAGTTAATGGTGGCACCCCATCTCCTCCTACCAAAATAAATTTTTCTTATAAAATCCTTTTTTTCAATCTCCATCTTGAAACATAATACAAAGCTCAAGTTCCCAAAGTTCATAAATTGTTACACAACTGCTAAATGTGCGTGGACATGTTTCTGACATTGTTACCTTATCCCCCCCCCCAAATAATGGGTGTTATCAGGTGCGATCCGTACCCTTCGCCCTTCTAACTGACGCCACTGCATCTGCTCACTTGTATTTTCATTATGAATATTTCCTGTCATTATATTTACTTAAAAAAAAAAAAAAAAAAAAAAAAAAAAAAAAAAAGATTCAAGTTCTGAAGATTATTCAGTGTTCAGTTCTCGATGATTGCAAACTTAAAGGGTACTTGCATTTTGAGTTCATCATCGATATACTCATTGGACTATGAAAAATAAATGCTGGAGAAGGTTTTATTTACATAAATCTATATATTCTACGCAACTGATGCCTAAGGAACGGCCTGCGGACCATATCTGGCACTTCGACACTTAAGTCCAATGTCAATACTTATTGCTTAGTATAAAGCTGCATTGGCTCGTTTCATTGTACGACGTCACCAAATGAACAGGAAATAGGCTCCATTCTATTGGACGAAACCATTAAATGAACAGGGCATTAATGTCCATTAGAACTATATGGATTATCACCTTACCACGTGACAAAAGAAAGAATTTCCAAACACAAAAACATGGATGTCGGCCAGAAGACAAAATCATGAAAAGGTCAATTTTAACATTTCGATACTTTGTTTTAAATTGTAGGATTATATGAAATACGTAATATTTGATTAACTATATATATAATCATGGGCTCATAAATATATATATTGAACAGGCCGACCGCAACACGGCCTGAAAAATATAAATCGTGGAACCCATCGAGGTTTGATTGTGCTCTGTTGACAAAACTCACGACGAGTCTGACATCACCGAGTCATGGGTCGGATGTGGTCCGCGGGCCATAGTTTGAGCATCACTGATTCACGAGCTTCTAGTTTTACTGACAATGAATTTATTCTCCTAAAAACGTTTAAAAAAAAGTCAACAAATACAGAAAAATAAGAATTAACATAATCATGAAAGCATAATGCATTGTATAAACACTTGATCTCTTCATTGTATAGAACTGTATTTGTAATGAATGAAACAAACAAAAAACGTAACGTCAAAACATAATCACATAAGGAAACAAAACAAATCGGTCAAGAGAAAAAAAAAAATTAATGTCACATTCTCGTTTTTACGTTTTCTTGGTTTTCCCGTTTTTCCCGCGCCGTGCTCTCCTCTTTCTATTCTTGCCGTTCACTTTGGGCGTCTTCCCGCCTCCCGAGCAGCCTCGTCTTTTGAGGCGCTTCACAGTCCTGTTGAAGTTCTTGGAGATCTCTTTCTGTTCCCTGCTCAGACCTCTTGGCCTGAAGTTCTGTATCACCAGCACTTTTTTGTCCATCAGAAAGGCGTATCTGTAGGTGGAGTTCAATAGCGTGTTATGGCAAGATTAGGAAGTAGTTATTTGTTTGGGAAATAGGGGAAGTTTTGAAACTTAGAGACAATCACGTGACTAGTACAAACAAGACAAGGTTTTAGGCAGAGCGAAGTATCAGCCGATGTAAATAGACTACAGTAGGACGCCTTAGAGATAGGGGAAGATTGATATGAACGTAGAGAGTTAGCTGACATTCGACAGTTCCCTTCCTTGCTTCTAAACGTATTGTTCAGTATCAGCGTCGACTAACTGATATTGAAGGCCTGTGCTATTGCATTTCGTTGAGTGTTATCTCCGTTTGTTTTATCTGCATTAGAGACCGAGGAAGCGCCTAACAAGGGTTAGAGAAATATAAATACAAATGGCGCATCTTTAGGAAAGGGTAACAGAAATATACAGTATATAAACAGTATTTGTCTGTATTGGAAGCTTCAGTAATTCATTCTCCTGGCGTCTGCAATGAACACTTTCTCCTAGCTGACCTAGCACGAAGAAGACAGTTCCAATTTAGCTTAATTGAGAAATGGAGCGTTGAGAGGTATAGCCTTAAGAAAAATTAGACTTCTGATTTTTGTAGCAATAGGTTTCATTTACTTGATAATTACTAAAATGATATTTCATTTATAACTTACATCTAATAAAACGCTGAAATGTATCTTGGCTACCTACTTGATATACTACTTGCAATCTGGTGTAATACAATCTATTAACAGCTGCGGCAGGCAGGGGGCGAACTGGCTATATGGGCATTTGGGCAAAAGCCCGGTGGGCCGGTACCCAAATGGGCTGGTAAGGCCACCAAAATGGCCGCATCGATGCCACTATGGCACATAACAAATTGTTAAAGGTTTATAATATTCTCTTATAAAAAGGCCCTCTGAGCGTCGTGTTTAAAAACGAATCTGTCACAGACTCTACAGTGTAATACTATTTTAAGTTAACATATTTTTTTGAAATAATTAAATTGCCTTCATTCGTAGACAGTGATACTAGTAGGCTTCATCCTTTTAGGGCTTAGGGCCTACATACTTAGCGATTAAAAAGCAACATATATTTCTTACAAAGAGTTCACTGTATGCATGCGTTTCGATACATTATCAAACATAATGATTTTGAGGACAGGTTGGCCTAGAAATGGATGTCCATCATATGTGAGGACAGGTAGAACTAGAAATGGATGCCCATCATATGTGAGGACAGGTAGTACTAGAAATGGATGCCCATCATATATGAGGACAGGTAGGCATAGAAATGGATGCCCATCATATGTGAGGACAGGTAGGCCTAGAAATGGATGCCCATCATATGTGAGGACAGGTAGAACTAGAAATGGATGCCCATCATATGTGTGGACAGGTAAGCCTAGACATGGATGCCCATCATATGTGAGGACAGGTAGGCCTAGACATGGATGTCCATCATATGTGAGGACAGGAAGAACTAGAAATGGATGCCCATCATATGTGAGGACAGGTAGACATAGAAATGGATGCCCATCATATGTGAGGACAGGTAGGCCTAGAAATGGAATTTGTGGGCTGGATTGTATAGAAATGCCTAGGCCGATTGGGACACCCAGTCCGCACATGAGCTGCAGGTAGAGAGGGAAATGCTGTATTTGCGACAATGCTCCAAACATAGCCAATCCCCTGTCGCTCATCTCCTGTAAAGATCTAGCAACATTATCACAGCATTCCTACTGTCACGTAGCAGACTGGGCAAGTTTTTTTTATAACACCCGGACGTCAATTAACTAATCCTACCACCCCTCCAACAGCTCAGTATTGAGCATCGCCTTTCCAAGAATTAATAACACACATTGACACTTACATTTGATTTCCGTCCGAGTCTTTGAATCTCTTTGGCTGGGACAACATCATGAAGTAAGTCTGGTCTGGACTGACCCTTGGACAGAAGCAAGACGCTCTCTTCAGCAGGATAACTTTGTCACCAACCTTTAGCTCGTGACGGCCTCCTGAAAATCAAAAGAATATTTTTACAAAGCCTATATCAACTCACTCTGTCTGTCTGTCCGTCTGTCAGGTACACCTTATTTCTCCTACACCCAATCTTAAATCAAGCTGAAATTTGACACAATTATTTATTTTACATGCTGACACAAGAATCAATAAAAGAAAATTAACTAATTAGTTAATTAACTATTGGTTGTTAATTTTTTTGTTTGGTATCTCGAACAAGTAAAAGAAATTTTACTTGACTGATAAGGATAAATAAGTTGAATTAGCACCCTTAATTGTTGGTAGAAAGATAAGTTTGTAAATAGCTATAAAACCAATTTTGACAAGCAGCTCCCTGGCAGAGTGGTTACTGTATTGGTTTGAGGAGGCCTTAGTCCTCAAGTTTGAATTCAGGACACGGAATTTTTTTTTTATAAATACATTTAAAAAGCGATAATCCAGATACCCCTCTTCTTTCTCCAAACTCTTCCCCTTTCCCACTGATCTAGACAAGGGATAGGATCATAGAGTATTGAGAACGCCAAAAGCAAGAAATTGCGCTAAACAAAAACGATTGGTAAAACATATTTGTAGTCGCACAGATTTATTGTTGTTGGTCTAGATCTATTACAAATTTAATTATACGACTGACCCAAACTAATTGATACAATTACACTTAAGTATTTTGCTTTACTTTGCTTTGTTAAAAATAGGTTTATATTGTCATTATCATTGTTAGGCATTTCCATACACTTGAGAGAGAGAGAGAGAGAGATAGATAGAGAGAGAGAGAGAGATTAAGGGATGTCTGTATACAAAATACGCAAAAAACTTCCAAATTCTGTATTTGACTAAATAAAGGTTTTTTTTTTTTTTTCAAAGAGTAAAGACAGGTTTGTTTGATATAAACGTCATGATATAAACGTCAAATATCTCATTGATTCACATAATGGACTCTCTCCTAATGGACAAGTTCTCTAGTGTTGGATACTCTAACAGTCTAACCTGATGGACACTCTCCCAGAAGACACTTTTTCTGACGAACACTGTCTTCCAAAGTACACTTTTTCCCAAATAGACTATCTCTCCTAGAAAATTTCACAAAATGAGGAAAGAACTTACTCTGAGAATGAACGACTTGAATTTGTCCAAGAATTCTCTCGAAACCAGCTTTTTCTAAGTCTCTGTCGAGAGCTTTGATTTCAAGAACTGCGAAAAACAAAAACAAAAAATAACCTTTAAAATAAAATGGCAATATAAAATAACCAATGAGGAAGTGCTACGAAGAGCAGTGTGCCAGGACATCCGCTCTGTTATCAGCAGCAGACGCCTCGGCAGGCTTGGCCACGTTCGTAGAATGCCAGTAGGTCGACTTCCACAAGACATTCTGTATGGCGATCTAATAGAAGGTAGGAGAGCCGCTGGTCGCCCACTTTTACGGTAAACGTATGTATGAAAACGCGACACGAAGCTCTTCAAAATCGACACTAGCAGCTGGGAAGAGGTGGCACTGGATAATCCACATGGAGAGAGAGAGCATAAAGAAAGGGTCTCGGATTGCAGATGCCATACACAGCAGCAGACGAAAGAAGGGTAAAAATGTAAGGCGCCTAGTGATTTCATATGCCCAACCTGTGATCGCAGCTGTGTATCAAGGATTGGCCTCTTTAGTCACACACGAGATTGCCAAGGGAAAAGATCATCTCTCGAGACGTAAAATGCCACAGACAGACAGAAGTACAAACAAAAATTTAACTAAGTCATTCATACACACAAGCGGCATTGTCATTACGTGGGGTCAGAGTCATAGGTAGGGTCAAAAAGATTAATAAACGTAGACCAAATATACTTTACTACAAAGCATCTCGCCTCCCCTTCTCTGGTCATGCACATGGAACAATTTTACAGTGATAATTGTCTTAAGAAACCTCATCATTGTTATCTTTTGTGACATCCCTTCGTTGTCTCCCTTAAATAATGTTTTATCAGCTCAACCTAAGAAAAGTAGAATCATCAATAGCCTCCTTTCACGATACTATTTATAGGAACTGAAACAAGAGTTTTTGGATCTAGGACTGAAGTGGGAAAATGGAGACGCTCACAGCAACAAAACAATCCTGATCGATGACAAGGAAACCTATCTGAAAAAGAGCCTGATATCAGCAAGCCTTTTGACCGCATAAACACGAAGTTGGAGTACCACTTGAAGTTGGTGTTAAGTTCTTTGTCCCTTCAATTCTACATAGACACCATTTAACACTTTCAATCCTGAGATGGTGTGTAGTGTAAAATCTTTACTATCAAATGGTGTAGAAATAGACATCACATGTTGCTGTTTCCATTATTTAAACATTGTAACTAGTTGAAGGAAATAGAGAACCCCACCCTCCACTGGATGCCACCATAATGACCTTGGTTAGCAATGTGTTGATCCTAAAACACGTGGGTCCAAAGGATTTAATGTTGGTCTAGTAATGCCACGAGTATACACTATGTTATAATTGTTTACTAAATCTGCGTCCTTTCCAGAGTAATTGGAAGAGAATGGAACGGCTTTTCTAGATCAACCAGGAAACCCAATGACTCATTAGTTTTACATTGTAATAGCAGTATATTAAAATTTCATACACTCGTTTATAAGATGTAACTATCAAATTTAAAGTAAGTTAATTAATTTTTTTAGTCGTATTACATAATATAAAATAATAGTGAAAGCAAATAGCTGTTTTTTTTTATTGTTTTTTTTTAAATAAGATGGATGACTAAATAGATTGAAAAATCTTTGTCGAACTCAGCCAAACAAGGATTTCAGTTGAAGACTTTCTGTCCGACAGACTCTTTATCACCATTACTTACATTATATGTTTGATACTTAACAAAGATGTTGAGACGGACACAAGTGACTTACTGTTGCCATGGATACTCACCATAAGACGCGTTGCTACAGGCAAACTTCATCATATCCATCCAACCGAGACCGTACCAGCTCTCCTCGCACGCAGCACAACGACCTGGTGGAGACACAGGGGGGGGGGTGAGGAGGAAAAGAAATCACTATTAGTAAGGAGGAAGTCACGGGGAATAAATGCACAATGATTACCTGGGGTAATCAAGGGTACTTAACACTTTACATTTGACTGCTTCCCTAAGACCCCCTACTCCCCCAGCGCTCTAATTCAGATTACGTACACCAACTGAAGGTTTCAAAATTATCGACTCGCGCCAATGTGTCGCCAAAGTGTGTGTGTGTGAGGGGTTGAAAAACAAGAGGAGAAGGGGGGATATGGAAGAACAAGGAAGGCAACAAAGCTGAAAGACAATAAATGACATTTCCACAGGTAAACACCGCTGGAAATTGCCTTTGAAAAAAAAAAAAATGAACCATTGCGTTACTAATTTTATTCCATTACAAGAGATATGAAAAAAAAAACATTTCTGGCTAAAATGGAGCCATTACTTGCCTTTCAGTGCTAACGAATCAGACATAATATAAGAACGCTTTTTAGAATAACACATTTATCGCACAAATTGAAAACAAGATTTCTGAGACTAATAGAGGCCACAGTATATTGTAGGACGTGAAAACTTACCGTGGTGGTGGGAGGGGGGGGAGTATACTTCCATGAGAGGAAATGAATAGACGAACTTAGGAAGCCATTATAACTTCCAGTACACTGCAAGTGGTAAGGAAGAATATCTCGATAACGATGGTCTGATCCGCCTGGCCATTCATTGTACTCCGTGGTGGCGGCTTCTCATATTTTGCGGTCATATACGAATGCATTAGTCGTAGCTGGGAGAATCGGGTGTGGCTCAGGGATTTGAGACTCGCAAAACTGATTTATGATCATCCCTCAGACAGAAGGTTAGTCTAGAAAAACGAATCACGCTATGGAGACATTGCCGGTTGTTTGTTTGCTTCGCATATTTCGAAGGCTCCTTCAAAAATTGATGATTATTACATGTTAGCCTGATCCTCCTGCAGGAAGGCGGGGGATGAAGGCTGGCAGAGTTCGAACCGGCGATCATCAAGACAACAGTCCAGAGTGCCACCAGTTATTTCCTTTGTTCGAGAGTCTCAAGGGCCTTTGACTCAACTACTTTTAGAAAGACGACTGTTTGCGAACGACTCAACACGTAACGCGTATAAAGGAAATGAGAAATGTAGCCCATCTAAGTCCCTCGGGTCGAAGAAATGGAGCACCAGTGAAGTTCTTTTTTTTTTTTTAGACAAAATCTGATACTTTCTCTCTAAATAAGATCTGATACTCTACAGTTCATTACTGAACATATTGCTGTAAACCTGATCCCCCCCCCCCCCGCCCTGACTAACTTTTTTTTTCCCACGGTGGAAGAAGGTAGATTTTTCTTATTCTGTCAGGCGTAAATGACTTGCGCTATTGCGTTAATGTGTGAAGAAACATTTGTTATGATTTTGGATTTCTCGGCTGAGGATTGAGGATTGTTTTCTTTAAATTGTGTTAGTGAATCGGGATATGTAAATTTGATTTGGAGATTGTGACATCATTTCTTTTTACCGGGGATATTGATTGATCATAGTTGGATTGTGCTTCTGCAAACAGACAGATACCATCGACCCGAGAATCGGTGAGTTATTTTCTTTAAATCAACAATATTCATTTACGAAAATAGAAAACACCAAACTGTGGGAGATGGATGGACAGGGAAATAAAGAGGTGCAGATTTTGAAGAGAAAGTGGAGATGGATTGGTCACACCCTTAGAAAAGATACCAACAACAGAGCTAAGCAGGCCTTAGAGGGGAACCACCAGGGCATAAGACGTAGAGGAAGACCAAAAAGCGCGTCGACGCAGTGTATTGGATAGAGCTGCGAAGCCATTAAAAAAACTATCACGAGACCGTGGAGAGTGGCGTGTTTTTTCTAAGACCCCTTGTTCCGCGGGGAACGCAAAGGAAAGATGATAATGATGAATGAACATATAACGTTGAACGGTTTATCTTTCATGAAAAGTAAAGAAAATGAACCGAATAAAAAAAATATAGAAAAGGGTTGTGAGACAGTGATGAGAAAGACAAACAGACAAACACCACAAACACAAACTGTTGGATAATCAATAGATGCAATCCCCAAAGCTAAACCCTTGTAGTTTCTGGACTCTTGAAAGTTCACGTTTTCCGTAGTATATGTTTTTCAACCTTTTTTTTTTTTTTGTATTTACTCTCTGATGCATTGATACACAGAACTACGGTTGGCAGCAGATATATTGATAAGTGATTTCATGGTATAACTAAAATGAGTTTACTGTCAGTTTTTAGATGTATACGTTTTGTGTGCGACAAAAAATGGCGTACCGCATATCGTTTTAATAAAACTTTGTGTTCTCTCTGCTGTGTAATATCCTTCCTAAAAATTGTTAGCTATTTTGTTATTTTATTTTGTTCATTTTCTTGATTTGTGTGCATCTTGAATAATAACACTGACTCCATTTAAAAATAAATAAAATACAAAAAATATTGTTACGGCATGAGTTAAGCGGCCAAGCTTCTTGGTCAAGGATTGATAGATTACAGGGGTTGGGGCATTTTTTTAAAGGAGACATAGACTGATAGACTCGTTTCTTATCTCTAGAAAATAACAACAATAATAATAATAACACAGATAATTCAAATAATTAATAATATTAATAATAATAACTGGAAACTGATAAAGGGACAATGATGAATTTTGTTTCCCTTTAACAAAACTCGACCCCTGGCTGCACCAGAGAATGAATACTCGTTCTTTTCTAACAAAATAATAATAATAATAATAATAATAGTAATAATAATAATAATAATAATAATAATAATAATAATCACAATAGCAAATCAACAAAACAGTATAACAATAATAAATAAATAAATAACCCAGCTTACTCTCTAAGCACTGGCAAATCTGTTTTTGGTTATCACAAAAGTTCGCCAACTGTCCGCTATTGTTGTTGTTCTTATAGAAGACTGTACACCTCGAATCTGTAGACAATGAAACAATAACAACACTTTGAACTTAATTCACTCAATATTGAGAATGTCCAAATCGAAAGAAGAGCTATGAATTTCAGTAGTAGATTAAATCTGTGTACTTAAATAGCGGCATCATAATACATCTGTAATAGATTTGTGGTCAAGTAATTGTATTTTCAACAAGTAAAGTTTGACATTGTTTAAATATGTTCTACTAATGAAACAAAGACTTTCTCCAAATAACAATACATCATTAAAGCCAAGAAGTCAGAACTCTGAAGCTTAACGCCAATAAGTCAGAACTCTGAAGCTTAAAGCCAAGAAGTCAGAACTCTGAAGCTTAAAGCCAGAAAGTCAGAACTCTGAACGTTATAGAATTGAGCCAGTTACCTGGGTTGTAGTAATCAAAGACTTGAACTTTAGCTGGTTGTAGATTCTCAGCAACATGTTCCTGTCTCGCTCGTAGTTTAAGACACTTTCTGTCTCGGTTTGTGAACTGCAGTCATAAAGGATTTAGATATAAGAACATACAAAAGAATTATTGGTAACATTAATGACCAACAGGAATAACACATATATTCCATATCCAATTACAAATATCTCACGAACATTGGCTATACGACAAAAAACATGTACATCAACATACAGGAACAAAATATCTTACCTCATCAACATACAGGAACAAAATATCTTACCTCATCAACATACAGGAACAAAATATCTTACCTCATCAACATACAGGAACAAAATATCTTACCTCATCAACATACAGGAACAAAATATCTTACCTCATCAACATACAGGAACAACATATCTTACCTCATCAACATACAAGACAACAGATCTCTGCGACTTCTCGTAGTGGTCGATTTTACCTTTCAACTTCAACTGTTTCAGAAATAAAGTAGAATGGAATTGACGTGAGCACCTTTTACTAACACCGTACCAACAAGAGTCAGAAGAAATATAAACAGGCCAGACTAATCGAGCCACTATTTCACAGTTTGAATTGAAAAAGGATAAATGGGCTCGACAGTTTCTCTACGTGTGCAACTCATTTGATTATTCATTGATACCAAACCAAAACGAGTATGCTAAAAAAGTAAATATATTGTTAGCATACTGCTGTTTTCTGTAGTTCCGAAATCATAAACCAATCGCATAGAAGGCCTGAACACTGACTTGCAACTTGCCCACAGGTTGCGACGTCGCAGGTTAGTGTTGAGGTCTTGATGGGACCCTCCAAACTTATTACACTATAGAGAAAAAGGTTATAAAATCTTACATCTATTGATCAGATCCTGAAATATTTGCTTATTTGGCTGCTTTATTTGATAGTTCATGTATCAACTGTATCAGTATATCAACTAAGCAAGTGACCTTTACTACCCCCCCCCCGCTTCACAAATCCTTTCAACATGCTTCCATTGGCTGTAACTGCCAGGGACTCGTACAAATTCACTTTCGCTTAATCAGACGTTTCAATCTCAGACGTTCTATCAGAAATGAACTGAATTGCGTCCTAGACCAAACCTCCTGCTGGGGCGGCAGGGGTTCAATTCTGCATGAACCATCGAATCGACAGTTCATATTACAGCACATATTACAAAGCCAGGTATTGTTCCAACAATATGTACTGCTAAAAGCATTATTAACATGGTTGAGATTTGAATAAAAAAAAACAACAAACAAGCAAGATAAAAATTTAAAAAAACAACAACTAATTAAAAGGAAAATACATTAGCATTAATTTCAAAAACTGTACCAATAAGTTTCATTTTTTAATATTAATATTATTTTAATTACCACTGATTGATTAACTAATTGCTTACTTCTTTTTATTGATTTTTGTATTGTCATCAGGGGTGGATTGGCTATATGGGCATTCGGGCGAATGCCCTGTGGGCCGGTACCTAATTAGGCTGGTAGGGCCACCTAAAGGGCCTCACATATAACGTATCAAATTGTTAAGCTTTATAACATTCTCTTGTAAAAGCCACTAGCGGATCCAGGGGGGGGGGCGGTAGGGGCGATCGCCCCCACCACTCGGCCGACCCCCCCCCCATGGGGGGGGGGCGGACGAATTTTAGTATAGAATTTACACAATTTGTATACGAATTTATTACTTATGTTAATAATATATACTAATTATTTATATTTCAACCTATTTTTAGATTATTTCGCCCCCCCCCACTAGTATGTTGACCGATTTGGTGGGGTCGGAAGGGGGCGATGGTATCAATCCCGCCCCCCCATACACCTTCGAGTGGGGGGGGCGGTCCAATTTATTTCTAGAAATCACAGCTTGCTAACAGAATCAATTAAACATCTATACCACTGATCTTCAACCTTTTTTGGCCTACCGCCCCCTTTTCGAATTTTTTCTTTACAAAAATTCGCCAGCGCCCCCCTCTAAGAAAAACAGTTATAAAGAAGCGTAAGAAGGCAAATTTGAACAAAATATCATCTATCTAGTAATTTGTATGCTGTCAATAACACTTATCCCGCTTGGGAGACGACCGCATGCCAAAGGCGATTGTTGTGAACTCCTTGGCCTATGACTGACGAGCCTTGAGTAGGACTGAGTTACAGAGATGCCCCCCTCCCCCGTGAGCGCTATAAAGATTTATTCAGGCGCCATTTCGCTCTCACTGGCATAGAGGAAAGTACCTGGCAGCATTCTCTGGCAGCAGATAGCCTCTGAGAGAAACAGTTAGAGAGCTCTTACAAAAACTGCGGGACAAACATTTGATACTCAAAGAAAAGCCAGCATACAACGGCTTTGTCTGCATAAAATTCGGGAAAATATGTAGGTCGCAGTTGGGTTTGCTTAGTTATGTGAAACACTGGACTCAGCCGTAATCTTCGGAATTAAAGGCAAAAACAGGCAATATTATCATTATGCAAAAATTATGTCAAATAATTTGCAGTGATTACACACAAAAATTAATTGTAAAGACTTTCTTTCAAATCCTAAGAATAGTCTCCGTTTGAAGTTTTGAATATTAGGGCCTACTGTTTTTAGGTTTAATTGTAAATTTAGTTTTACTTTTTAATATAAATATTATTATTGCTGAATTCACTACAAAATGAAATTAAGCTATTGGTAACCTTGTGCCTCCTGCAGTCTGACAATATTAGAAATTTCAAGCTTTAAATTAGCCAAGGCAAGGCGAAGGTCTCCTCTATTTGCTACATCCAGTCTATTTCTTTGCTTATTCATTAACTTTGTTACGCACTAAATCTAGGTTAACCATGTAGGTTGAAAAGCTAAAACATAATTCCTATTTCGACCACAGTTTTTGAATTTTACTCAAACATTTAAATGCAGCCACATCTCTGTTGTGCCTCCAGGGGCGTAGCTAGGAATTTTCATCGTTTGGGGTCCAAGGGGCTTGATATCTTTGGGGGCCGCTGCATTTTGCGTAATATTTAATTAAATTAATAAAAAAAAGCACTAATTTGGGCCCTCTTTAAATGGGGCACGGGGGATTTTCAATTTCCCCCCTCCCCCCCCCCCACCCTAGCTACGCCACTGTGTGCCTCCTATGTTTACATTCTTTTTACTGAAGACATAGTTTTGTAAATCTATTTTTTCATGCAACTCAATTTGAACGTCAGTAACAGATGTTTAATAATTTACATTTATTATCATCTGAAAATGCCATCAAAGTAGAACTTACTTTTTTTCTGGTGGCAATTCCCTAAATCTCAAGGAAATATTACATGACATACCAGTGAGTTTTCGTAAAAACATTTTATCAATGTTTTTTGTTTTTAAAAAGTTAAATTATTCTATTAAATGTTACATTTAATGTTTTTTTCAATTAATATTTTAATATGAATATATTAACATATCTAGATATAATCTAAAAGGCGTATTACCTAGTTTGTTGATCAAATCTTAAACGTTTATACGCGCAAGATCCAAGGACAATAAATACTCTCCGATCACAGTAAAAGAAGCAAGAATTTAAAAATAGAAAATGGGATTTCAAAACTCATTTTCTAACGCTGTTTTTGTTCTTAAATTAGAAGCAAGTTAACTATAATTTGTCTATATTTAGTTTCCCAGCTTTAATGTTGAAGAATTTTTAAATTTGTTCTGTTTCAGAGCACCTTTAGTTTCTTTTTTATACCCAGCGCCCCCTTACCGCCCCATTTTGTGCCCAGCGCCCCCCTACCGCCCCTTTGGCTCTCAGCGCCCCCCAAAATCTCGAAAACGCCCCCTAGGGGGCGATATCGCCCCCGTTGAAGACCACTGATCTATACGATTAAATCTTGTTATTGATAATTTAACCGATCTTTATACTATGTCGTTCCCTGTTTGCCGATTGGGGGGGGGGGGGCGAATACCTCTACTGCCTTTCCCACCTAAACCCTTTGAGTGGGGGGGGGCGGTCCGTTTTTATGGAGAAATCATAGTTTGTGAACAAAATTAATTCAATTAATATATAAATTTTATATTATGTCAATCCCTTTCTGGTATCTTGCCGATTCGGTGGGGTTGGGGGGAGGGCGGTTGCATGTACTGCCCTCCCCACTCTAGCCCTCTGAGTGGGGGGGGGCGGTCATATTTTTATGGAGAATCATAGTTTGTGAACAAAATTAGTTGAGTCGCCCCACCCCTATTCTTTAATGCCAAATGCAATCTTTAGCAGAAATTATTAAAGGAGCGAGGATTAATCGTTTTAACTTTACCGCCCCTCCCATTTCCAGACAGAGTTTATGTAATTTCACATTAATTTATAATAATTATTTTAAGAAAGTTAGAATTCAAACGAAATTTTTCATTATAAGAGTCACGATTGAGATGAGTTCTAAACCCAAATAATTATTTCATAGTCCCTTTTCCCAACCTTTACTCACTCTGATATTTTGCTAGTTAAATAAATTTGGGACTATAACTCACAATTTATACTTGAATTTTATTGAATATTATTTATCGAATAATTATTTTTTCGGCGTCGATCCTCAAAGCCAAAATCTAAATATGTGGGTTATCTTATCTTTTCATGGAAAAAATCGGTTTTATTTGCAATGTATTAAGGGCCTATAAATTCATATTAGAATACTTTTTTAATAGTATGAATAATGAGCCTTTGGCCTTTCTGTGAAGAATGCAAGAAAATTTTTTTGGCGTCGGAACCCCACTGATGAATAATGAGCTGTAGATGTCAGGAGAATGCGTTTCTGCTTTGAAGAATGCAAAAAAACGCTTTTAGCGACGGGGCTTTGCCCCGAACTCCATTGATGAATAATGAGCAGTAGATGACTGGAAAATGCGTTTCTGCATTGAAGAATGCAAGAAAACGCTTTTGGCCTCGGGGCTTCGCCCCGAACTCCATTGATCAATAATGAGCTGTAGATGTCAGGAGAATACGTTTCTGCAGTGAAGAATGCAAGAAAACGCTTTTGGCGTCGGGGCTTCGCCCTGAACTCTATTGATTAATAATGAGCAGTAGATGACAAGAGAATGCGTTTCTGCATTGAAAAATGCAAGAAAACGCTTTTGGCGACGGGGCGTCGCCCCGAGCCCCACTAACCTTATAGCGCTGCACCAGTTGTTTTGTTTTTCGCCGGAGGTTGAGAAATGCTGCTTTTTTTATTCTCATATATATATATATATATATATTTGAAATATATATATGTGTGTGTGTGCTGTACGCACGTTTATGCATAGGGTTAGGGTTTACTGGGCGTTAGGGTTAGGGTTTGGAAAAAAATCGCCCCCCCCCCCACTCGAAAGTTCTGGATCCGCCAGTGCCCTGAGCCTCGTTTTTTTTTAATTCTTTTACAGACTCTACAGTGTAACGATATTTTAATCTAATACATTTCCCGAAATAATGTAATAGCTTACATCCGTAGACAGTGCTACTAGCATGCTCCATACTTTTAGGGCCTACATACTTACTAGTTTAAAAGCTACATAAGGCGTACATTGTCTATAAGGATATAATGTTAAATTTATGCATGGGTTCGCAGTTATTGATTTTTTTTTTAGGACAGGTAGACATAGAATTTGATGTCCATCATATGATATACATTATGTGGGCTGCATTGTATAGAAATGCCCGGGACGATTTTAGGACCAGTCCGCCCCTGATTGTCATTCACTATGAAATAATTTTGCGAAATTCCAACTTGAACCGAAAATTAAAAGTGGGAGAAAAACGTGTGCGAAATGTTATAGGGGAAATAACTCCACATCTCTCAATAAGTATAGCATTTATTTCCTTTTTTTTCTATACCAAACAAAATTTAATTATTAATAATTAATAAACTAATTTGCAATTTTGTAATTTTATGTTTTAAGTACTGTTGTGCTCTTCCGCAGTGATGAGTACTTGAACTACGAACAAATCCCAACTGAGGTAACACCGAACTCAATGCTGAACATGAACACTGACGAAAGGTCAACAATCGATAAATGGAGTCGACTCTAAAAAGACTCTAGTGTTAAACAATAAACACTTTTAATACTTAAGAAGGGATCCGTCGAATGTCTTTTAGTAAAGCCGTATATTTACTACTGGTTATTTCTAATGTTCTACACAAAGCGTCTTGTTTATAGCGTAACTTAGAGTGTTCTTGTTTTTTAAAGATCTGTCACGTCACTTGTCACTAAATAAAACTTTCCCCTTATTCCCGAAACAGATACTTAATTCCTAATCATGTCATAACAATATAAAAAGTAATTGTTCAACTTGATTCGAGAATGGGTGTTTGAGAAAAAACGTGCTGAAAAATTGAATCAAACATACATACAGACAGACAGACAGACAGACAGAGGGAGAGGGAAAGACACGTGAGTAGCTTTAATAGAAAGACAGGAACAAACATGCATAATAGGATGAATAGATGTTGAAGAAAATGTGTTTGTTTGTTCAGGCTAATTGTTTGTTTGTTTGTTAAGTCAAAGGAAACAAAACATCGTAGACTTCAGTTAAAGAACATTTACTGGACTTAAATACACAAGTATAGAGCTTACATTTTCCAAGTCTTCGTCCACTGGGAGATAGCCAGTAAATAGCCCGACATCTACTACAGACATGCCAGTTGTTTTGTTACCTAGAAACCTGAAACATACACACACAAAGTAGTTTATAAGTATAAGGTTGTATCTTTTTTTTTATGTTGCAAAATTAAGGGTCTGACGGCAGTCTTAAGAAACTGATAAGTATGACAAAACATGACACTCTGAACTGACTAATAAACCTTTGGCATTTTACGTTTCGAGAGACGACCTTTTTCCTTTGCAACTTCTTGTGTGACTAAAAAAAGTCAATCCTTGATACAAAGCTGCAGTCAGGGGGTTGGGCATCTGTAATAACCAGGGGCCATTGCACTTTCTCCCTTCTTGCTACTACTTGCTACTACTGTTGTTTATGGCAACTGCAATCCGGGACCCTTCCTTTCTCGCTCATCATGCGGATCTATCCATTGCCACTTCTTACCAGCCGCTAGTGTCGATTTTAAAGAGCTTCAGGTCGCGTTTGCGTACATCAATAGGTAGAGAACTAAAAATATAGGGGTCTGAACTGACCTGTAGGTGACGTATTTAAAATATTCGAGTCTGAATTGACCGATGGTGGCGTTTTTTAAACGGTCAAAAGGTATTAAAAGATAAACCCTCCAAGGCTGGCTAAAAAATAGAACGATTTTCAAAAAGTTGACCATTGCAAACATCGATAATCAGAAAAGATTTGTTGCATTATTTTAACTTTAAATATAAATAAAAGTAAAGTTCCCCTTTCTTTGTTCCATGATTAACGTGGGTGTCCTGTGGCAAGCACAACGACCAATAGCCTTTAGTTTTCCACAACTAACGTCAGGTACTCATTAAGAGCTGAGTGGAATCAGAGGCGCCCAAAGATCCCAAAATTTAAAATCCCAGTCATCAGCAGAATTCGAACCTAGGACCCCAGTTCGGAAGCCAAGCATTTTAACACTCAGCCACAGCGCCTCCCTTAAATAAAGATGCTTAGAGGAAATACAAGAATTAAAATATTCAACCTTATAATAACTCCATTATTGAAGCACGATGGTCATTTTGAATGCCGCCCCCCCCCCCATTTTTTTTTCTTTGAAAAGAACTACGGTACACACACAGCTTGAACTATTTGGCAGTACTGACCTGACACAGACTTCAACACAGATGACAGAGGCGCTGTACGGTCTGACAGATCGTCGCTTTCGCCGTGGGCGGCCAATCTTTGATACCATGTTAGGATCTTCAAAATCAGATCTATGTAAATTTAAATGTTTCATACAATTTTGACAAACATTAGAAGTAAGAAGCCATGCTAGACTAAAATAACTGACAACATACTACAACATCGGATGAATGTTAACTAAACAATATTTATGTTGATTGTTTGTGTTTTTATTTGTGTGAAAATAGAGCAATCTACAACAAAACTGAACATTTTGAGAAGACATTAAATGCCGTTTGAGATAACAATATATTACAATATATTTTCAATAACATTGAATGGCTTCTAAGTAAAAGAGGAACGTAAGCCTAGATTTCCGTTGCTCGTTACAGAAAGGCACACAACTCAAGCTTTAGGCTTTTTAAACATGTTTAATATCAGAGGTTCTCAAAATGTGGTCCACGCAGGGGTCAGCTAGAGGATCGAAGGAAGTCCTCAGAAAGATGAAAATTGTAATCAGTTAAAATAACTTCTTGAGTAAAAGCCATTTCATCCGATCGAATTATTTGAATAATAATCAGCTCGCACATAATTACCGTTTTATAGAACTATTACGAATCATTCTATGTCGACCTAAACTAAAGATTTGAAAATATTCTTCACTTGGATACCCCCGACTGGGTATTGAACCTTTTTGTGAGTAAACTCAGATTAAAATTCCAGATGAATCCATAATAATACAGAAGTTGCTTGTTCAGATATCCACAAGCGAGGAACTTAAACCAATGTTTAAACAAGGAGACCCGAATTTCGGCTTCAAAAACATATTTTGAATTTTTTCCCGGCAATTATAGGTCATTGTTCAGAAGTTGTTGACTGCTTAAGCGTCTTCTTGTTTGGTACAACCTGGATTTATTGGCGTAATGAAACTCATCACAACTAAAAGAAATCAACTAGAAATTTGTGCGCGTTGAGCCAGACATAGATACTCATAAATTCTCATACCTCAACCGAGTTATTAATTTATTTTTCAAATGACAAATATAAGCAAACACTACTATTTTTTTGAATATTTACATTTGTAACTGAAATACTCAGTGGCGTAGCTAGGAGTTGGCCATTATTTGGGTGCCCCTGCATTTTAAGTAATATTTAATTGTTAATGTAAAACAACACTTATTTGGGGGCAAGGGGGATTTTAAAAATTCTCCCCTACCTCCGACTCTGGATATACTATGCGTTTGCTTTTTTTTTTCAATTAGGGGTCTGTGGGCATGTTTTGACTATATAAAGGGGTCCCCAGTTTTGAAAAGTTTGAGAACATCTGTGTTAAATAGGTTTACCTGTTCTCATCTTCATGTACTGTCAAATTGAGACCTTTGACCTTCTTTCTCCACAGGGTTTGAATTCTGGGTTGAACTGGAGGGAAGGTAAAGTCTTCATAATCTTCCTCTTCCTCCTCCTCGCTCGTCTGCTCTTCACAGTCCGTTGAACAAGGCTCACACTTGGACCTGAAGGAGTCACCAACAAAACCAATATTAATGTGCCAGAAATTTTCACATTTCTAATAGGAACACTCAGATGCTGTGGCTGAGTGGTAAGGCGCTTTGCAACCGGTTCCAAGATTCGAACCCTGGCGAAGGCTGGGATTTTTAATTTTGGGATCTTTAGGGCGCCCCTGACTCCAATCAGCTCTAATGGGTACCTGACATGAGTTGGGGAAAAAGTAAGGGCGATGGTCATCGCGCTAGCCACATGACACCCTCGTTAACCGTGGGCAACAGAAACAGATGACCTTTAGATCATATGTCCTATAGATAGCTAGGTCTACATATAACGATGCCATTACTTTAATAGGGAGACATTATTTTTTCATCATCATCATCATCAAACTCCATTTGAGTGAAAGTTTGAGAGGCTCAAATCCCAGGACACTTTTTTTTTATAGCTACTTCAATTCATCCCTTCATTACAAGAGATAATTTGTTTAGTTCAACTAGTAATGGCAAAAAATAAACATATTGCACAGTATAAAGTTAACTTTCTAGCAGAGCAAAACAAAAGACCATTTCCCTGAACCAACTGCTAATGTAATGGTAGTGGGTGTAGGAAGAAACATAGGAAAGGCTGGAGAGGAAATCTACAAGTGAAGAAACCAGTGACAAAACAAAATGAAAATGTCTGAAAGCTAGAAAGAAACATTAAAAAAAACACCTTAAATGTGCTGGGCAAAGCAAAATTAATGGTTACGAAAGTGCAATCACCCTATCTGCTTATCTTATCTTATATAATTCAAACGTTACTTCAAAAAAGATCATTACGTCCTACGCGTCATGCATCTAGTCATGCATATTAACCAACGACTTAAATTCTTCCAAGTCATTAGTTTTCCTGGCTAGCTCAGGCAACCCGTTCCATGCTCTAATAGCACTAGGGTATAAAGAGTATTTGTATACATTTGTCCTAGCATATGGAACGAGGAATGTTCCTTTATCTTTGTGTCTATACATCATTTGTACTTTTCTAGAAGAAAAAGTCATAAGCTATGGTAAGTCGTCTTTGAGTAGCCACATTACATTTCAATCTGAGAACTATAAAGTCAACACTGAATTTAAGTTTCATATTTAAAAAACTACATTTTAATATTGTAAGTTTTATTCACTTTTTGATTATCAAACTTATTTAATTAATTATCAATGATTTAGTAAATAATAAATATTTTTTTGTATTGCTCCATGTTTTTGTTAGGACAATGAATAATTGTGCAAAATTTCAACTTGATCCGAGAATGGCAAGTGGGAGAAATAATATCTTACTTTCTGTTGTCCCAGAAGAAACTTTGCAGCAAGGTGTTATGCTGGTGTGTTGCCACTGTGACGTCAAAGTGACAGTTGTTGCGGTCCTCAGGGACGTTGAACCTGACTTCCACCTGCATCATGCCGACACCTGTACCCTCAGCCTCGAAGTGAAGTTTGCCTCCAGTTGGAACCTAAAACGGACACCCAAACGAACAAGTTTTTTAAAATGTAATTTCACCTTGAAAACCACAGATGCTATCTCAATATATTTCAAATAATTATTTTAAATGTTGTATCAAACAGAACACCCAGGGCCGGATTTAAGGGAGAGCAGGCGCCTCTGACAGCCCAGGGGTATTTACAAGAGAGGGGTCCCCACAAAAGAGATTTTAAAAAATAAAATTTTTGAAGTGTCAAAAACTTTAAGATTGTTTTTTTTTTCTTCCAAACTTTTTTCCCCACATTTTTACAATAACATTGGCAACACTGTCCCGTTTAAGAAGTGTCAGCTTATTAGCGTGCTCATCATATTGCAATGTAGCTGCGGATGTACGTCAGTGTGTCCCCCCCCCTCCAGGGCCTTACCCTCCACAAACTAAAGAAAAGAAGATACTAAAGTTTGCAAATGTAATATTTCTTTAAAGAAGGAGAATGAGATTAAAGTTGAAAGTACTCTACCCGGTATTTCCTCCTTCTAAGTCAGGCATGCTAGTGGACATAAACATTATTATTATTAAGTAGACTGTGTTTAGAGCTTTTGAAAAATTATTTCAGTTTTTATTCTCTATTGTCAGAAAATAAAATGGTCTCAGCTGTGTAGAATAACGGAAATAGATAGACCCCTGAGACACATCGATTAAAATACAATGTGTACACGGATACTGCTCACATGACGTTTCTTTGTCTACAGTGAGTCTACACTTTGTTCATTGTAAAGTAGATCTACAAAGTCTAAGTCAAATTTAAAAGAAAGAATTTGGTTCTTAACAGATTATTCAATACCTTTTAAAATCATATATTCCAATACATGGGCGTAGCCAGGATTTTTTTTCGGGGAGGGTTTTGGGGGGGGGATTCCCCTCTGACCCCCCCTCCGCGGAAAAAAATTATATATATATATATATATATATATATATATATATATATATATATATGTGTGTGTGTGTGTGTGTACATAATTAATCTTCATTACATTCTGACCCTTTCGGAAGACGTTTATTGTTTATTGTAGACTCCCCGCCCTTGCTAGCAAGGGGGTCTGGGGGAGTTCGCAGCGCTCCCCCAGCGCGGGGCGAAACCCCGCCGCCGAGCACTATTTCTGGTATTGAAAGCCAACAAAATGCATATTCTGAGGTATCTACAGTGCATTATCTTGCTATTAAAAAGTTTTTTTTCAAAAACCTAATGTGCTATTCTTACTGACTTAGACCCTCTTGCACCGTTCGGCGCATTTTCCGGCAAGCTGTTTCCGCAACTCTTATTTTGCGTAATTCATTTTGTGTGAGAACATGTCCCGCAAAACCTCGTGCGACGCTCTGTCACAACCTTACTAAAGATTCGACTCCCAGTTTGGCATATGATTTCTTTGATTTAAACCCGATCTCTATAACTGACTCCTAAAATCTGTCTTAGTCATCTTTGTTGAGACACATTTAATGATTTTCAATTTCGGCAGAAGACTATTCACACTTTATTAATGGAGCCCAAGCCATTGGTAGAAATTTGTAACCTTTCTTGACTACGCTCTTGGAATACATGCCTGTATTTCGCTTTAGATTTTATATCGAAAAGGAAAGTTTTCTCGTCAAATCATCTGTTGAGGGATTTTAAACTAAGAAATCTCTGGAGTTTTTTTTGTTTTGTTTTTAATTCAAAACCCCATTTAGCTACGATCATAGAATTTGGTGACTGTAGTTTGCTTTAAAATGATATTGAAGAGAGAGGTTTTCAACTCTAAACGCTCTGTAGGGGAATTTTAAACTCAAAACCATCTGGAGGGTTTTAAACTTTAAAGAAAAAGTCATCTGGAGAAGGGGGATTTAAACTCAAAACTCCTTTGGCTACGCTCATAGATTTTATAGTGTGTAATTTGCTTTTTTTTATATTGAAGAGGTACTTTTTAGCTTCAAATCCCAACTGGAGGGGAGGGGGGTTTAAACTCAAAACCCCTTTGGCTACGCTCATAGAATTTTGAGTGTGTAATTTGCTTTTTTTATATTGAAGATGGGGTTTATCGTAAATTTTGGAGGGGGGTTTAAAATCAAAATCTTCCTCAACTGTGCTGTTGGAATTTGGGGATTGTTGTTTGCATTTTTTTTGTTTTGTTTTATAGAAGAGGGGGATTTAACTGAAAAAACCTCTGGTAGGGGGTTTAAAATTCAAAACCCCCTGTAGGGGGTTTTAAACTCAAAGCCCCCTGGTAGAGGGATTTGTATCTCAAAACCCCCTGATAGGTGTTTTTTAAATCTCAAAACCCCCTGGTAGGGGGATGTTATCTCAAAACCCCCTGATGGGTTTTTTTTTAATCTCAAAACCCCCTGGTAGGGGGATTTAAACTCAAAACCCCCTTGTAGAGGTTTTTTAACTCAAAACTGCCTCGGCTGTGCTGTGGTAGGTGATGATTTAGTATTAAAATCTCACCTAAAATAAACAAAATGAAAGCAAAAATCAGTCACTTAATTCCGTTCCCCCCCTTGCGGGGGGGGGGGATTTCATTTCGGTGGGGGTTTGAACCCCAAGAACCCCCCCTGGCTACGCCCATGTTCCAATAATCCCCAAACTAACGAATATACATTTTTTATATATATTCAAATAGTCCCCAAACTAACGAATGTATTTTTGGTTGAATTCAACAAACTGTCGTCATTTAAACAAATCCCATGATACAAACCTTCGGGACAGTTTTGACTACCATAGCGTCCTCAGGGGTCAGCGAGATGGACTTTCTGAAGTGGTCATCCACCTCGGACCTGATGTGGCATGTCATGTCCAGAATGGCCGAGTATGACTTGATGCTGTACTCTGAGAGCGCTTGTAGACCAACCACAGTGTCCTGCAGAGAAATAAGAATGATTGAAATCAAGCATATCTAGCCGTTAGTTTAAAATAAACACTGATAGCGTGCTAGCGATATTGTAGCTCTTTAATTATTATCAAAATTTTGTACTAGTTTTTTTTTATATAAAGTTGTTAGCGTCGTTTATTTTGTAATATTCATAAAATAGGATTAAATTAACTGATTAAATTGTGAAAGAAGAGGATTATCACACGTTTACCTAATCATCTTTGCAATGTGTTAAAATTTTTTTTAGCTGCAACCAACTCAATGAAAAAACAAAATTATGTAAATTTGTTTCTAGCCAACACTCGCTCTACTTTGGTACAGATTGGAGTACAATTATATAATGAAAAAAAATATTATTAAAACACCTGACTTATATTGAATGAAATTGCGTTAATCATTTTGAAACAATTAAAAATGTTAACTAGTGATGCCCAAAAAAAGGGCCGCGGGCCAGATCCGGCTTGATGTGGGTCCATCCGGCCCGCCGAAATGTCGGCATAATGTATAGAAAAATGGATAAATGAAAGTGCTACTAGAATTAACGGGCCCTAATTACGAGTGCATGTCTAAGTCGGAGGCACTTTATGAAGCAAGTCTTTCCAAGTCAAGCAAGTCCATGTCGGAGACATTGCGAAGCGCAGGTTAAAAAGCAAAAACAAAATGGGGGTTCCAGAGAGCGAAAGAAAGAGAGAAGGTTAGAGAGAGAGAGTGGGCCGTAAAATTCACGGGATAAAAAGTTTGTTTGGTTGATCGTTCAAATGTGACCTATTTATTGCGATTTACAAAAACACTAGAAGAAGGTGTTCCGGTCATAATAAACAATATAAAGGCTGGTATTCCTGATTTAAGTGTTACATAAATAAACAGACTTTCATTTTTCTTCTAATGCTGGGTCTACAAGCCTATCATTAGAACTATATATATACCCAAAAGTAAATGTAAACATCATTTTTTTTTCAATTCTTTCTGAAATTTCAGGTATTAAGATAGTCGAATTCAAGGGATAATCTCCTTGCTTATTATACCCCTTTTCAATTATAAGAACCACATAGGGGGGGCTTTAATCAAAGGTAGACAATCAATGCATTTGGAATTCCCTTTACCGTAAAGGTAAAGCGAGCGTGATGACCTCCCTTGCTTCTTAACTTCAAGAAAGTAATATTTCTGTCTCTTAGTATGGCAACCTTAGAGCAACCAACAAGGAACAACAAAATAGAATTTATTCTTATTGAATCGAACGATCGGTCAGCAGTCGAGTCAGCACTCATAGAACAGCAATCGTATCACACTCTAATATGGAAAACGTTTTCTAGTAAATACATAAATAAATATTCCAATGCATTGTGCCCATCAACCATTACTCTGCTTTTAGACTAATTATATCTTCTAAAAACAACAAGTTCAGCAATTTGCAATTCACGCAGCCATGTTTCTGGTTACATACTGTTGTTACGGGTTGTTGACTTGTAGCACCAAACTGTTGGTAGACATCGAAACCGTTATAGGCGTACTGTATCTTAACTAATAAAAGTTTAAATAACTTGAATAACTTCCTTGTGTGAACAAAACTACAAAGAAATTGTTGTGATCAAATGAAATAAGTGTAGTAAAGTTTAGTAATACTATTTTTTAACCAAATCTAACTCACTACAATAACACAACCTTTCAGTCTCACGTTCTGGATGCCATGTATCTTAACAAAAACCAAGCGAAGACAACGCCACCTATCTTGCATCATTCACAACCAATCGCTAATCTCTTCCCACCTTCACCATAGAGACACACACGCACACTCCATAACACATACCTGGGTAGAAATAAAAGCCCCCTGTGAGTTCCTCTGTGACAGAAGCCACCCCACGATGCCGGTGCTGGTCGAGATGTCTCCCCGGGCCAGGTTGGTGAGAAGCGCGTAGGAGGTCACCTCCACGGCCAGAGCCCCGGGCTGCTTGGTGTACCAGTAGGGCTTCTCATGCCCCTCGTAATCCTCCTCTGAGCCGTGAGACCAGTACGTATACCCTGTGTCAAGATTGATATCATACATGTTACAACAAATTGGGCGACGCCTAAAACAGACGCTTTTAAAACTTGTGCAATATAAAATGTAGCTGCTACCATGTAGGACTTCGCACAATTTTCTCGATGGTTAAGCTAAAAGTACCTTCTGGAGAAGACTTGGCCATTGATTGCAGTCTCTTGACTACACCGTCACTAGATGGAGAGCCTGCTAATGTCAAGGCGAAAGCGCTGATTGCCAATGCCAATGGGCGGTCCGTCTGGGCCACTGTTGTTTCTATGTATCGCAGTGCCTGGGCAGTGACGTCCTTGTGATCCTAGAAAACACAAGAAGCTGTTTTATTACTTTTAGAATGCTGCAAGAAGTTTTCATATTTTAGAAAGTCTAAGGATTCTTTCCTTGTGTGTCTTACAGATCAGTGGATCTAATTCTAAATTCTTTGGTAGCGATATTTCTAGAAAAGGTTTATGCAGTATTCCGCCTTTACTTTTTTTTATAGTATAGGGAAATTGCAGGCTCAATAAGTCACATTTAGGACAGGATGGCTGTCTGGTCGTGAGGTATGCAATCTGGGCTATCGTCTCGGTTGTCCCGGGGATGAGCCCTGCTCTCCGCCATCAACAGCCAGCCATCCATTATGGGTCATTTGGGCTAGGATGTAATAATGATCGATTTTTGAAGAACATTTAAAAACAAATATAAAACTACATGTCATAAAAGAGACAGAGAGACAGAGAGACATACGGAGAGAGAGAGGGAGAGACAGAGAGAGAAAGTGAGAGACAGAGTGAGAGACAGAGTGAGACACAGAGAGACACAGAGAAACAGGGAGAGAGAGAGAGAGAGGGAGAGAGACAGAGAGGGGGAGAGACAGAGAGAGAAAGTGAGAGACACAGTAAGACACAGAGAGAGAGAGAGATAGAGAGAGAGAGAGAATGTAACTTACATTTCCAGGGCAATCACATTCCAACAATGCAATAAGAATGAAAGCCGCATGGCTGACATCTCCATTCACACCACCCTGTCAACAAAATCAAGTCAAAACTTTTGTATTGTTTACATAAATGTTAACTTACAATGTCACTAAACATTCAAATGTTTAGTTCCAGCTGTTTGTCGCCACATTACACACCACGAACATATCAAGCAGTTTCTTTTAAATCGAAATGCAACATCAGAAATGTATATGTTCCAGGAAGAAAACTATTTGGCATCAACGAGTCACTGAACAATATTTAAATAAATTATGGCTTTTATATAGCGCTACTTTCATGCTTATAGCATGCTCAGAGCGCTTTGGTCCAATCTCAGTTGTGGACCAGTGGGGGTATCTAGGAGAATGTTTTTCCGTGCTGCCTTTAGGCGCTCAGTAAACACAACTCTGCCCGAGTCGGGTGTCGAACCTCGAGCCGCCTTCATAGGTAGCCAAGCCAAGCAAAGTTCAAGCGCACTTGGCCTCTCGACCACGCCTTCCATAATATCCTCTCTCTTTGTTGTGATCCGTGTGCACAATGTAATTTAAAGATGTTTCACAGGAACTATTGTATTGCCGTAACAGAGGCTACATTGCTTAAGTATTTAAATTTTATCCTATGCTATATAACAGCTACATCACATGAGCCATCGATAAATAATTGAAATAAAACCCCTACTACTAAAACTACGTACATAGAAGGACATAGGCTTGATTGATAGCGCGAAGATCTGGTTAAGAAGGTTACAATTCCGAAACACTGCTTTTTTAAGTAACATTTATAGTTAGTTTATTATGAAGAATTAAGATTCAATATAATTTTGAATTAAGAAAGCATATTGACTTTAGATTCGTTAGGAATTAGAGAATAGTCTAAAATTTATTATTGTTTTCTTGTTTTACTACTTTATGCAAAGATTAGGAACTTGTTTCCGAATACTGATAATTTAGATTTAGGGTTCAAAGACGTACTATACACACCGCGATTACCACCAGTCAGTAAAACTCAAAGAGACCTCAGATTCTTCTGCTATCCCATAAACTTTTCTGTTCCCCCAGACATTTCTGCTGCTGGACACTATATACTCACAAGCATCTCTCTATGGGTCACCCAGACCTCTTCCCTAAAGCTGCCGTCTGGTTTCTGCTGCTTGGCGATCCAGTGAAAAGACGAGCAAGTCTGGTTGTGGTCTACTGTGACGTAGTGCTCAGCCTGACACAGAGTCTTCATGGCGAACGCCGTCAGCCTGGGGGGAAAAAAGGAACATCTACACATTTTGATATCAGCACCGACAGGGAGAAATAAAAAGGGGGGGGGAGAAACACGTTGGAAAGAACAGGAATGACTAGACTGGCTTATCCTTTGCTGTCAGGGCCAGCCTTAGGCCACTGCAACCTATGCGGCCGCAGCGGGCCCTGCACTTTCATAGGCTCAGCGCTAATTCTAGGTGTAAATTATTAAATTAACACATGATAACCTTTATGCAATAATAGGGTTTCCCGCGCCTCCTGATTTTCCAGAACCCCTTGAAATCTCCTGAAATTGCAAAATATACGAAAAAGTCCTGGAAATATTAAATTATAATAATCTACTAATAAAATTATAAAATTTTATTAGTAGAAAAATATACAAATTTGTCATTTTGCTGTGCCATTCCTACGTACGATAAAAAAAACCCGGCATTGTGAGTTTTCTTTCAATACAAATTTATTGCAAAGACGAATGTAGTTTCTAATACAAAATCTTAAATTTGACATTATGCTTATCCCTACCCAGACTGGGACCGGGTCAATCAGTTTCGCTTAGGGCCCCGCAATCGTTAGGGCCCTGTTTGATGTAGTAGACCGCAATAAAGCCATAAAATTAGATGATAAATTGTTGACTTACTGATGACATATACCCAAACTGAAACTAAATACGAGCACAACCAAGATACAAATTAATAATAATAATAGTAATAAAAATAATGAGATAGCAATGTCTTCGATTCTGAAGATTAAGGATGAGTGCAGTGTTTATATGAATAAGCAAACCCAGTTGCTTCCTGCATATTTTTCCCCATCTAGTCCGCGAGGGCGCGATGGATGAGTGGTTAAGCGCTTGGCTTCCGAAACTTGGATCTTGGGTTCGAATCTTGGTGAATTTCGGGATTTTTAGGGCGTCCCCGAGTCCACCCAACTCTAACGGGTTTCTGACTTTAGTTGGGGAAAGTAAAGGCGGTTGGTTGTTGTGCTGGCCACATGACACCCTTCTCTTGAACCGTTGGCTAAGGAAACAGATACCCTTAACATCATCTGCCTCAAAGATCGCAAGGTCTCAAGGGGAAACTTGACCTATATTGGTTCGTGTATTGTCATCGACTGAATAATTCTGCAAAATTTCAACTTGATCTGAGAATGGGAAGTGGGAGAAAAAAAAAACGTTTCAAAACCGTAATAAGGGGACTAAATCCATATCCTAATCTCTCATTAAGTAGCAATTATTCCCCTTAGTTCGAAATCAAACAAAATAAATAATCACCAACAATTAATTAACTAATTGTTTAATTTTGGAGATTGATTCATGCTTTGTCAGGGTCAATCAATAATTCTGCAAAGTTTTAACTTGATCTGAGAATGGGGAATGGGAGAAAAAACACGCTCAAACCTTTAACCATACAGACAGACATACAGACGGACAGACAGACAGACAGTGTGAGTTGATATAAATAAGATTTGTACAAATAATTTCAACAGTACTCCGCTGACTACCGCTTTGTCTGCCTTAGATGTGGCGAAATTAGCAGGCCGCAATAGTGTCTGCATTGTCACATGAAATCCTACCCTCATCTAAAACTAAAAACGCAAAATACCTAGGTGTTATAATAAATGAAAAACTGTCATGGAATCCACATATTGATGAAAATACAAAAAAATCAAACAAAGCATTAAGATTTATTAAAAGAAATTTCTATAAATCAAATAAGAACATAAAACTAAAATGTTATTTAACCTTGGTTAGGCCAATAATAGAATATGCATCCTCCGTTTTGGACCCCTCAACTCAAGAAAACATTAAGAAACTGGAACAGACACAAAATAGAGCAGTGAGATTCATAACCAACGAATATTCACATTTGACTAGAGTAACACCTTTAGTAAAATCACTAAATTTAGAAAGCCTTCAGGACAGAAGGCTCAAAAGTAAAGTAGCAATCATACATAAAACACTGAACCATAATCTTCAAATACAAAAACAAAATTTAATAAAATACTCAGAAAGACACAAAGATAAATGCACATTCCTCGTCCCATATGCTAGGACAAATTTGTACAAACACTCCTTCTTCCCTAGTGCTATTAGAGCATGGAATGGGTTGCCTGAGCTAGCCAGGAAAACCAGTGACTTGGCTGAATTTAAGTCATTGGTTAATATGCATGACTAAATGCATGACGCGTAGGACGTAATCATCTTCTTTTTTGAAGTAACGTCTGTATTATATAAGATAAAATAAGATCTCATCATAGATGTCATATAGTCGAAGAAATGCCCTATTAATAGTCTAGAATGACATCTTATCGTTGCTAATAAAAGCAATATTACAGAAATTACAGACCTAAATAGTAAGTAACTCTAGCGATTGCAGATTGTGCACGAAATTTTGAAGTGAATAAATACGCTGCACATGATGCGTACAAGTCGATAGTTTGTGTACGCATGTTGAACAAGACACCATTGTTGAACACGCAAGTCTACATCGTGGGCCAAGTTGGCAAGGTCAGGACATAAAGGTGCGATGTTTTGTTAGGGATCTAGATCTAGTATTTTTTGTGACTTAAGTCTCACAAGTAAATGTCGATGTATGCATAGGTTTGATCAAAGTAGAAGTTAAAATGTAAAATCTACATGTAGATAAAGACGAGCTAGTTAATTAAGGTGACAGATTCTAGATCTAGATTCTAGGGTCTAGCTAGATGATAACTTGAGTCTGTGAGATAGATTCTAGTCTAGATCATAGATGTCTAAATTCTAGACTAGATCTAGTCTATATCTATTCATTAACAATTTTGGACATACTTGCTAATTTAAGACGACAGGCTAGATGTCTAGATTGGAGCATTAGATTTTATTTTAGTCTAGATTAGGTCATTAGATTTTTAGCGTAGAACAAGTGTAGTTTAAGATCTAGATCTGGATCTAGATTTAATCCAATCTAGAGAATCCAGGAAATCTAAAACTCTCGATTCAACATAAAATGTACAGGAATAAATGGGCTTTATTTGCATAGATATCAAGTCCAATAGATCTATTTACATTTAGATCTCGAACGTGATACAGAATTAGGGATTATGTAAATCAATTTCTAGTTTAGTAAACATTATAGCCAAGAACTTCATATACTATATAGATTTATGATCTACATGAGTTTACATCTAATTTCTAGGCCTACATTTCTATATTTTTATCAATACTTGAGATATGTCTATAGGCGACAAGTATTGAATCTATAGAGCTACATTTCTAGAAGTCTATTTCAAGTATCCAGATTAGCTGTGGTTATGTCCCATGATTGTAGGGAAAGCGTATCATTCAGTCCTAGTCCATTGGTTTATCTTATCTTATATAATACAGACGTTACTTCAAAAAAGAAGATGATTACGTCCTACGCGTCATGCATTTAGTTATGCATATTAACCAATGACTCAAATTCAGCCAAGTCACTGGTTTTCCTGGCTAGCTCAGGCAACCCATTCCATGCTCTAATAGCACTAGGGAAGTAGGAGTACTTGTACAAATTTGTCCTAGCATATGGGACGAGAAATGTGCCTTTATCTTTGTGTCTTTCAGAGTATTTTATTAAATTTTGTTTTTGTATTTGAAGATTATGGTTCAGTGTTTTATGTATGATTGCTACTTTACTTTTGAGCCTTCTGTCCTGAAGGCTTTCTAAATTTAGTGATTTTACTAAAGGTGTTACTCAGTGGCGTAACTAAGGGGGGGGGAGGGGGGGGAGAAATTTAAAATCCCCCCGGGCCCCCACCTAGGGGGGGCCCCCAAATGGGTGTCCGAAATTTATTTGTAAATACATAAATTAATATATTTGATTGACAAATAGTGTCAACGGGTGTCTTTTTTTTCAACATTTATGGATTAAAAATTTATCACAAAGACTAAACCTAGATCTAGGTCTATCAGTACGTTGACTTTGTTGACATTTTAAAAATATTTTTTCCCACAGAGATTAAAGTTTTTTTTAAAGTTAGTTTTACATTTTAAACTTTGTTGCCACGAATAAAACTGCATGATAAACAGCGAATTCCAGGTATCTTGTTACCTTTACTAATAATAGATCTAAATGGCGAGTATTTTATGGCTACACTAATTAACCTTGAAGCAAAATTTACAGAATCGAGTATAACAGATCCAAAAGTTATTCTTAATAATGCAAGAATAGTCCATTATTCGGGTTTGGCGTCTATAATTTCAGAATTAAACTTCACACTCGAGTTATTACCCCTCTATTCATCTTTCATCAATCCAATGGAAACTCTATTTTTATTTCCATCTAATCCTTTTGCTTTCGCACAAAACATAAACAACAAACAATAACGTAATATCATATAATATTAGCACATCCTTCCTTTTGAAGTTATTATCACATCCTTCCTTTTTAAGAGTGATATCTACCATTTGGGGGCCCTATGCAAAACTGATCGCGCGGGGCCTAGTCTGGGTAGGAATGAGCATAATGTCAATATTATTTTTTCTGAATTAGAAAATAGGCCTACTTTCGTCTTTGCAATAAATTTTTATCAAATGAAAGCTCGCAATGCCACTTTTTATTTATTGGCACCCCAAAATGTCAATTTCGTCTATTCTTAAGGAGATTTGAATAAATTTAAAAAAAGTTCAGGACTTTATCGTATATTTTGCCTTTTCATGAGATTTCCTGGAGGCCCTGGAAAATCAGGAGGTCACGAAAACCCTGTTATTTTATATACGTTATAATGGTTTAATTTAATAATGTACACTTAGAATTAGCGCGTGTCCTATGAAAGCGCGGGGCCCACTGAGACCGCATAGGCTGCAGTGGCCTAAGGCCGGCCCTGTCTAGTAGGAACTTCAACAATTCGTCCACTTCTGGTTGTCTTGACTGGCACAACAAGTTCTCTAGACGTTGGTGTATAACTGTCTGTTTCGTTTGTTCCAACAGTTTGCAGTTCATTGTCTCCATCGGTATCATAAGTACCCAGAGATGTCTTCATCGAAACTCTTATTCAAAAAGCGTTGATTTCTTCTGTATGTTTTTCCGTTTGTCTTTATGATGTAAGATCTAGGTGCTGAATTTTTTTTTATGACAACTTCTTTCTGCCATGTTTGACCTAGACGAACTCTGCGACAGAATAATCTTTAGGTAGTCTTGCTTTTGCATAGTATTTCACTTTGCTTTTCATCTGTCGTTCGTTGAGTAATGTCTCTGCATTTTCAGCTACCGATGGTTTCAATAGTTTAGGATCAGTTCGAATGATTCCCTGAGTCTTCTACTCGTCAGCAGTTGTGATTGTGAATACGGCAGTCCACTTATCGGAGTATTTCTATACTCGAGCATAATGAGATATGGATCTTTCCCACTTTTGTATGCTCTGAATCCTTTTGCTTGCGCACAAAACATAAACAACCAACAATGACGTAGTACCATATAATATTAGGACAGAATCTTCTTCATGCAGTGGAAAATTAAGAATTTTTTGCCTATCTTGAATTCTGGTCAAAGCTCTTGCTCCCAAATAATATAGTTCGGAAGAAACTACAAAAGTCTGGACTGCATATATGGAAAGCTGCTAAAGAAATTAGTACCCTTTCATGCTTTCTGCAAAATGATGAGAAACTGACAAAAACCCAATCCATCAAAAAAGCAAAAGAAGGTAGTGAATACTATGGATTCCCTGTAGTCCCTGTGGGAAGCGTGGTCGAGAGGCTAAGTGCGCTTGAACTTGGCTTGTCTTGGCTACCTAGAAGGGGACTCGAGGTTCGACACCCGACTCGGGCAGAGTTGCGTTTACTAAAGGCAGAACGGAAAACCAACTCCTAGATTGGACCAAAGCGCTCTGAGCATGCTATAAGCATGAAAGTAACGCTATATAAACGCTATAGAAAAAAGAAAAGACTTGAGGGGAAGTTGAGTTCTAATGTAGGACTGTCAATAGAACTGCAATTCAAACGTGTTGCGACAGAAGTGCTGGACAGATTTCATATGGAGATGAAGGGCAGATTCCAAAGGCTGGAAAGAAAATTGATACCTTTGGGTTTCTTCTTGAACCAAGACACCTGTTAGATGAAGACCCGCTTATGACAAACTGTGCTACTTTTCCTGTTTGTATGATGTCATTGATGCACGAGCACTTTTCATCAACAAACCAGTAATACAATCACCAATAGACATATTGAGGAAACAGGATTCATATGGTAATTACGTGTGCTCAAACTTTGCAACCTCCTCCGAATACTGCTAACTCAGGCCACTTCCATTACGTCATGTGAGAGATCATTCTCAAAGCTCAAGTTCATCAAAAGCTATCTCAGGAGCACAATGACACAAGAAAGGCTTATCATGGCTTTAATGTCAGTGAAGTCACAAATACTAGAAAGTATCGATGTAGTTGATGTTATAGATGTCTTTGCTGCACAAAATGCACGACGTGAAGCGATATCAATTGAGATTTGTCACTTGTGCATTATTTAACTAATAAGCAAAGCTTTTATTCATTAAAATAGTCTTGATTACTTTTTGTTAAGTTTACTGATATACTGAACCAATTTGATTTGGGGCTTATATATTTTTGCGTACATTATTCCATGTCATATGTCGAATGTCAAAATGCAAGGGGCCCCCAAAGAGGTCAATCCCCCCGGGCCCCCAAATCCCTAGTTACGCCCCTGGTGTTACTCTAGTCAAATGTGAATATTCGTTTGCTATGAATCTCACTGCTCTATTTTGTGTCTGTTCTAGTTTCTTAATGTTTTCTTGAGTTGAGGGGTCCCAAACGGAGGATGCATATTCTATTATTGGCCTAACGAAGGTTAAATAACATTTTAGTTTTATGTTCTTATTTGATTTATAGAAATTTCTTTTAATAAATCCTAATGCTTTGTTTGATTTTTTTTGTAGTTTCATCAATATGTGGATTTCATGACAGTTTTTCATTTATTATAACACCTAGGTATTTTGCGTTTTTAGTCTAAGTTACTAGTTTACCATGAATAAGATAAGTGGAATTAATTTGTTTTAGTTTTTTCGTTACTCTTATCAACTGACATTTTTCTGGGTGGAAAGACATGCTCCAATTTGATTCCCATTTCTGTAATTCATCTAATTCTCTTTGTAAAATATCTGTGTCTTGTGTTGTTTTTATTGTTCTATATATTATGCAATCGACTGCAAACAATCTGACTTTTGTTCCTGAAATAATGCTATTTGGTAAATCATTGATGTAAATTAAAAATAGTAGTGGACCCAAGACTGTTCCTTGAGGTACACCTGAGTTTACTGTTATCGGTGTTGATTTAGAGCCATTTATTATTACAGTTTGTTCTCTCCCTATCAGAAAATCTTTAATCCACTGATGCCGAAATATTTTAATTTTTTAAGTAAACTATGGTGGTGAACTTTGTCAAAAGCCTTAGAAATATCTATTAAGATAGCATCTATTTGTTCACTATTATCTAAACCTTTTGAAAAATCATCAATTAGTCCTATTAGTTGTGTTTCACATGATCTATATTTCCTAAAGCCATGTTGGTATGGTGTGAGGACATTATGTTTGTCTAAGTGGTTTATGATGTTGCTACATATTATGTGTTCTAGGATTTTACATGTGATGCTGGTAAGTGATACTGGTCTGTAGTTTCCTGGGTCAGATTTTTCTCCTTTTTTAAATAGGGGGGTGACATTAGCTTCTTTTCAGTCTTTTGGTACTCTGGTTAAGTGAAGCCTGAAAGAGTATTTTGAACACTGGGGCTAGCTCATTGCTTAGTTCTTTGAGTAATCTAGCTGGAATACCATCAGGTCCAGAAGCTTTATTTGGTTTGGTGTTGGCTAATAGTTTTTGAATTCCATTTTCTTGTACTACTATATCTTCTATGTTGTCTACTTGGTTCAAATTCAGTAATATGTCTTTGTCTCCTGGGGCTGAGAATGCTGATGCAAAGTATTTGTTTAGGATGTTTGCTTAAGTTTTATTATCATTATGTATTATGTTATGTTCATCTTTTAATGGCGCTATGCCTGTTGTTTCTATTTTCTTAGACTTAATGTATGACCATAGGTTTTTGTTGTTATCTTTAGATATTACATTGTTTATGTATTCACTCTGCAGCTGTCTGCTTACTTTTTGGGTTAAGTGTTTAATTTTTATATACTTTTTGTAAACTCTTTCTGCATTAGTTTCTTTAAATTTTCTATATAGGTTTTCCTTCTGTTTACAAAGCTTCTTTAGTCTATTATTAAACCAGCATTTATTTATTTTGTTCAGTGTGTGTTTAGTTGGTATATGATTTTCTATAATGCTATTAAGATGGTTTTTAATGAAATTCCAGAGGTCATCGACTGGTTGGTTAATGTCTTTTTCTAATAAGAATGTTTGTGGAAAGTTTAATGCAGCTTGGTGTATTTGTGTTAGGTTACATTTATTCCAGAGTAAGATTTTTCTTTTGGGTTTTGTATTGGCTTCTGCTTTTATCTGACTGTGTATTTTTATGATCTCATGGTCTGATAGACCAGGGATAATTTCATAATCAACTACTAATCCAGGTCTGTTGGTTAAGAAGAGATCTAATGTGTTGTTTAATCTAGTTGGCTTTTTAATGATTTGATCTAAACTTAGGTTGTGTAAAGTTTCTATGAAAAGCTCATTTATGTCCTGAAGGTTTTGGTGTTTATCTATGGTTAGTGTTTTCCAATTTATATCAGGTAGGTTGAAATCACACATAATCCAAAAAACTGCATTTTTATTTGTCTCATTTAATTTCCTCCTCTATTACCTACGTCTGCTAGCCACTGGTTCACTTGACACATTCTATCTAACCTTAAAATGTAAAGATAAGACATTTAAAAACGTAGAATATAGATTAATAATAGACCAATTATAAATAATTTTAAATGACGTTAGGTCTAAATGCCACATCATCTTCAATAAGTATATGAATGTAGATCAGAAATCCAGTACCAGATTGCAATTATAGATCTGAATCAAAGTTACAACAAGATTGAAAGCATTTGCCAACAAAAAGAAATGCATGGACACATCATAAATCATTGGTTGTTCTTTTGTTCTTTTTGCTGGGGTTGGATTAATATTTTCTTTATATACTCTACGATGTTACGGACCCCAAACACAGCCTGATTTGTCTGCCCAAATTGCATATTTCTAAAGCTACTGATATAATCGAAATAAAATATTTGTCCATAATCCATAATACGTTTGGATGGGCGTGCGAAAAACAATTAAAGAAACACGAACGACCCTTTGTTTTTTAATCACTTGGCTGTGCAACATTTAGCTCTTGAGCTATACAGAAGGAATAACCCATGAGGGATTATGTGCACGACAGTTCGGGAAGAAATCTGTGTTATGAGTGGAGCTCAGGAGCGTCATGAAATATGTAGTCATGTGATCAACCAGAAACTTCGAGCGATGTTCCGTCCGGTTCTAAAAGCCTATTAGGGACCTTATATAAAAAGCGGAGGTATCAGAGTCGAGTCAGTCACAACTTCCCGATCTTCGGTTCAGTACGACGGCTCAGTACACGTCCGGGACGAGGCGGAGGGGCCAGTGTTGATGCTTCGGTACGATAGTTAACGGAGACATATTTGTACAGTCTTGTGTTACGTATTGTACAGTATTGGCTGTTATTTTATTGACATTAAACTATTACGTTATTTGGTGCCCTGAGTTGTCAAGTTCTTTCAGTTGGTGGTGTCTTGTGGTGCAGTTTGCAGAGAGCCTGGATAGTGAATATATATATATTATAATAATAATAAGGCTTGTCTTCAAGTCCGAAGATTAGTGAGGAATGCTGCGCAGCCCTAGCTGTGACATAAAAATTGTATACATTGCTTTAATTGTTTAAATCTAACGTTTATTAGTTATTAAGAGCAAGATAACTGCTCTATAAGATGTATAAAATAGGGATTGGTTTTTTATTAAAATGTAATTTCCGAACAGAAGATTCCCGGGTTCGAATACTGGGATCTTTTAAGGTCCTTTAAGTCACAGCTGTAATGGGTACATGATATTAACCGAGAAAGGGTAAAGGCGATTGGTCTTTATGCTGATCACGTGACAGCCTCGTTAACAGTGGGCCACAGAAACAGATGACCTTATTTAATCTGCCTTATAGATCGCATGTTCTGAAAGGGGTACTTTATGGTTTACCAAAGCAGATTGATTTACTTTATTGGAGAGTGACATCATCTGTGCTCTAGTTATTATCTGAATGGTTATTTTAAGCAGCTTGAATTAAGTTTAGAAATAGTTTAAAAGATCTTACATAAAACTAAGTGAAACATTTTAATTTATTGTAAAAGAAATAACTGATTGATCCAAACTGTTGGCCTACATCTTATTAATGATTCTCTTTTTTTTTCCTACTACAGGTCAGAGGTAACAGATACATTTGTGTATTAGGGCACGAACATCGCCCACATTAGAGACCAGAGACAACTTTGACCAATTACAAAATGAGTGATCTCGGAGAAGACGACGGGAAAAGCGCTGATTGGATAAGGGAGGTAAGTGATGATAGCGATAACGAAAACGGCGCCTGCATGGCGCGAAAGTATTATTCGGAGTACAGCCGCAACAGCAGCGACCTGCTTATGGTAGACGAGGACGACGCGCCCCGGTGGACGGGCAGCGAGGCCGGTTTTAGGAGGACGGACAGCCCCATCATATCCAACATGGAGGATTACCACGCCGGTCCTGAGTTTGAAGAGAGAAGCAACTGGATGACCGGCGAGCCAGAGCTAGGGGCGCATCGCTCCACGTCCGAGACGGATCACAACGAGAACCATCTGATCAATATCGATTACAGGGGCGGAGAGGCGTTCTGTGATTCGGACATCATGTCCAGTGACCAGTCTTTGTCGGACTATGAGCAGAACGATGGACGATGGTCGAGCTCCGAGTCGAGCAAGAAGAATGAAACAGGACGTACTAGAATAGTACAACATACAACAGAGTGTGCCATGCCGAGAGATGGTATGCCGGTGTTTAGCCGCAGTGCCGAGACTGCGCGTTCAAAGCTGGACCACACGCAAAGACCTGACAGGCTGTATACCAGAAGACTAGCCGTAAGGAAAAGAATTGTTTCCGGCGATCAGAGCGTTGGACAAACAGCGTCTAAGAAATCCCAAAGACGCATCCAAATCAAGATCAAAGGCTCAAAGAGTTGCACGACAGAGTGTGAGATTATAAAGCCCAATGCGGACAAGAATTATCCTCGTCCGGATAGGACAAAATTCTCAAGCCTCTATGAGGAGATACTGAGAAGCGAAGCCTTTGCTCAGCTCGCAGAAGATTATGACAACGGCGAGGACGACTACTCGGACTTTGGCGACGACGGTCCTGTCTCTGAAATCACTGGACTGGACACATCGGAGTCCAAGTCTGAGAGCTCCCGAAAAAGGGTTAGCGTGTCCAGTGTTTCGTCGAGGACAGGGAGTTCCGAAGAAAGTCTAAGAGACGGCGCTGTGCCGGGAGGGAAAGTGAATTCAGTGACAGCGGCTGAGATAAGTCCACAACGTCTTGGTAGGACCATGACCCCAACATATCAAACGAGCAACTCGGGGCGTAATCAAGCTATCGTAGACCGGAATTTCGAGTTACTTCCCAAGAACTTAGAAACTGTTAGGAAAAAAAACAAGCCTACAGCTACCACTGCATCAAAAAACTGCAGTGGCTTTAGCAATAAAAATGAAAAACCTCTTTTTTTCAACGTGACATTAGCAGCTAAATTAAACATTCATGGCATTGGCAGCGAAGAAGAGGTGTCGAACTTTAATGAAAGCAGTCGCAGTGCAGCACAGGCACAGAGTTCAAAGTTTTCGTTAGAGAGTAGCGGGGCCCACGGTTTCCTTAACAACGTATTAGAACAAGCTTACATGAATACACTCAGAAAGCATGAGGTTTCTAGCAAAGATAACCCAACAGATACTAATGCTTCTCCAAATGTCATTAATGGGGCAGATCGTGTAGAAGTAACGGCTAATATTTCTCAGCCTACCTCAATCAGCGTAAGAGACGATTCTACTCTTGAGAAACAGGAAGTAACAGTAGGGAGCGGAGATACTGTAAATGCCCAGTTATTAAACGCAGAAAACGAGTCATCAGTGAAGGCTGAGTACGCAACTTCTGAAACGATCGCTCTTGAACAGCACGGAGACCTAAATGATGAAAAACAGGCAGAGAATCTCAGTGTATCCAAAGAAGAGTATACACCCCATGAAGCTAATCTATCTACAGTTAAGCCTCAGATATCAAAAGCAGAAGACGGGCTCAATGACCCTAATTCCAATACTGCAGAAGAAGCTTTGGAATGCTCATCTAGTCCACCAGCACATACGCAACGTCAATACTACATGTCTTTCCTGAACGTCCTTAGGAACAAAAAACTGATCAACAAAAAAGTGCGTCGTCCGCCTCAGAAATTTTTCAAACTTTTGCACTCTAAACCTGAAACGTCGCAGCTCAAACTGAATGAATCGAACGCCGATTTCCGAGAAACTAGTTCAACCAAAGATAAATGTAACAAAATGCCAGCTAAGCATTTCCCAAAAGGAAGGGAAGTTCCACCAGGGTGGAAGCCAGGACAGTACTCCACTGCTTCGTTAGGCAATAAGACAGCAGGTCTGAGCGAGCCTTCTCCAAAGAAAAAAACTAAAAAAACAAACGTAGGGAAAAGTAAGCCGAACATGAAAGGTTGCAATAACAACAAGAAGCGACAAGTCCTTTCGGATGTTTCCGTGAATGACATGGAGTCGGAAGAGTCAGTGCCGGCTCGCACCAGAAGGCCCAGTGACTCTTCCGAGAGTAGCGCGAGTACAGAAAGCAAGCACACTTTGGGGTACGGGGAGAGGTACAACCCCCATTCGGAAGAGAGCACTGAGATGGAGCAGAGGGGGAAGAAAACGTTTGGACAAGAGTTTGAAACCAAAAGACAGTACTACGAGAGGCTGACCAAGATCAAGAAGAAGACCACGGGTGGAGCAATGGACAGAAGATACCTCACATCTCAAGTAAAGTTCCTGAAGACCATCGACGAGTTTTGCAGCGCCGAGGATTACGATCACGTAGACTACGACTCTTACGAGGACTGCAGTGGCTCCACAGAGTTTCAGCTGGACTCGGTCGACTATCACATTTCTTTAGCTCAGTATTACTCTGGCCGGCCTTCTAATATGCAGATAATCAAAGGAGCTCCACCGAGCGAGCTAATGCCAGGCTGCGCTGGAGTTCGTATCAGAAAGGCACAGAATAACGTCCCTTCGGCCATGGATACGGAGAGACTAAAATCTCTTTATGTTGACGAATCGAATTCAAAGGGCAAGCTCGGTATGTGGAGTCTGAATACACTATACGCACATAAAGTTGGTATTTCTGAGATCCCAAGGGAATCCAATTTGTCCCTTTTGTCCTCCTTTGCCGAGAGTAAGGATGACACTGTTGACCCTAGCCTATCACTGGAACGAAAAATTAAAACAAAACAAACTCGCAAACGAGGCTTAGAAAGAAACCGAGAATTCAAGCAGGGAAAATATAGATCTGTTAAGACGTCTCACCTAGAGAAGCTAGCTGTGTTTGAATCTGAACGGAAAGTCACATACTTGGATGTACTCAAGTCTGGTTACTCATCCAAGTTCAATAAAGCCTCTAGAGAAAACAATGTTTCTGATAGCCAACAAATTATTAGAAGAGAGACTCCTACAGTTCAAAAATCAAAGTCTTGTGAGAACCCCGGGAACAAATTTCAAGCAGCACCTTTTCAAAAAGAGACTTCTCCTCCCGCTGATCCGGAAAGCCCAAGGCGTCTCAAGTTAGTTCGTTTTAACGAGCCCAAAGCCCTTGAAGATGGTAAAGCCACTGACCAAGTGGACAGGTCCGAGGAAGATACTTGGTGCTATTCTGTCAACGCCATGCTGTTGAGAGCAAACCAAGCTTTGGAGCAGCAGAAAACCGCCAACGATGAAAACGAACACCACTTCCCGAGACCGGAGTCTGCAAAAGTAGTTGCCCCCGTCGTAAAGCCCATGTCATCAAGCTTCCTAAGTGAGCTCCTGGAACAAGACAAAGAGGAGCAGAAAATTGTCAAGCAGTCGCAAAAGTTGCGCCGAACAGAGTTGTCCAAGTCTGGTGAGGATCAAATCCAGGGTAAGAAAAACATCAATAACAATGACAACACCAACGAAAACAGAGTCACTATGTCTTCATTTTCTGTACCGCTAGCCTTGCTATCGGAAGTGAAACCTAGCTCAGCCTTGACGAATATCGCTCCGTGTATACAGCAAGCTACAAACTATGTCCCCGAGGCACCAAAGCACTCGGCTGGGATATTGAAAATTAAAACGACTGTTGCTAGCAAGAAGCCCAAGGAGAGACTGTCATGCAGAGAGCAGAAGACATTCCTTGGAGACTTTCCAGCCAGTATGTATTTTAGCACAACTCAATCGCAGCCGAATATTCCACCTAAGAAACTTTTACCACTGAGATACGTATCACCCCTAGATGCTTCGACTCAAATCGGTGCCAAAAATTGGACTCCTGTCAGAATACTCAAAGAATCGCTTGGCCAGAGAGTTACAAGCGATAACCTAGAGCCTAAACAGCAAATTGGTGAAAACCTCTTGGCTACTTCAAAAGTCACACCTAAAAGCATTTTTCCAGGCCTGAAATTCAAACCGGCTGATCACAGAGTCTCCACCATTGTTCAGATGTTCTCAGACTTCAACAACAGCGCTAACTCGGACGGCTCTAGTCTAGATCAAGATGATTATTTCGATCAATTGGATCTACCTTCTGATGTTTCAGGTCAAGAGACGAGGAACGGGTCTGTGAGAACGCAAAGCGTCCAAAGTTCCTCGGTTTACACCACCAATCAATCCTCGATAGAATCTAACACATCTCTGGTGTCAAGCACGAAAATTGAACAGCAGAGCATCAAAAGCGGCGATATTTCTTTGACATTAGACAGATATAAAAGCAATTCTGAAATTGAGGACAAGAGATCAATCACTAGCTTGAGCCTGACTTATGGAGTTCGCAACGATCCAGACGCTCTGCGTATCGAGGGAGTAATGGGATTCTTAGGCAAGAGCCAAAAATGTTCTGAGGGTCAAAGATCCAGCTCAAAGCCACACAAAAGTTCTGGGGGTCAAAGATCCAGCTCAAAGCCACACAAAAGTTCTGGGGGTCAAAGATCCAGCTCAAAGTCACACAAAAGTTCTAGGGGTCAAAGATCCAGGTCAAAGCCACGCAAAAGTTCTTGGGGTCAAATATCCAGCTCAAAGCCACACAAAATTTCCTTTACCGACCATGCTAGTCTACAGAACTTAATGCCGTACAGCGAATCGCCCGATGCTAGTGTTGTGAATATCAACGGGATGGATAGTCTCACGTTTATATCTGCAGCACTCCAATATACCGACAACGATGACGCCAGAGCACGAGTTGCACAAAGCAATGCTGAGATAATCGAGTACTGTCAAAGAAACGAAGAATCGTTAGCTCCCAGTGAACCAATGTACACTGGCGTCTGGGATCCTAACTATCTGACAGATTACGATCAAATCGAATTATTGGCCGCTTGCAACCAGATAAACTTTCAGGAAGCCATCCAAAGTACCCAGACTGATATTGCTACAAAAGAGAAACACAGCGAACAATCACAAAATCCTGACTCTGGGTCACGTGAGGAAAAAGATGAGCACAAACAAATCGAACAAATCACTTCCGGACAGTGTGACGCTAACTCAAGTAAGCCAACACATCATGATCTGGAGCCTTTTTCCGAACTGCATATAACCACCTCTTCTCGAGATTACACACCCGAAAGGACTCGTGAATATGCAGGTAATAAATCTGAAGAGCGTTTACATCTTGCACAGTCTACAATGGCATTATACGGCTATCATTGCCTTAACGCCAAGAGCAAACAAGACAAAAGATTACCAAGAAAAGACATCCCAAGAAAGGCATTGAAGCCGTATTTGTTTGAGTTTGGCATCGATAACAGCGTTAAGGGCTTTCAGACAAATCTGAGAGAAATGAAATCGGCTAATGATCAGAAAGATCACACTGATAAAGGGAATGTCCACGTAAGTCCATTGGAAGGAACCTGCAATGTTGGTGATAAAAGTCGTAGTACGGTCTATTGGGAAGAGCCCGATTTTAACAGGGACGAGTTACAATTGCAGCAACCCAATTCCGACAAGGTGGGTGACCCTTGTTGTCAGACGGCGGAAAACCTTGGTCACGATACATTTGTGTCTGCGCACTACGACACAATGGGGGACCTAACAGGATCGGACTTGTTGCTGACTAATCCACAAGAGAACGAGTCAGTCACGAAAACGAGCGCCCCGTGCACCAAAGAGTCGCACACGACGGAGATAATAGATGTCACGGACACTGATCTTTTGTATAAAATGGATATGGTAAGGGTCGGTGAGGATCGTCAAGATATGAGCACTGCGTCACAGTTTTCCGACTTTGCCGTGGACGATACGTTGTCTGAGCATCCAACTGAAAAAGGAAAGAACAAACAAGCTAAACCAGACAAAAAATACACCCCGAGTGACGGAGCATTGCAAAGAAATGGAAAAGACAAAATTCAGGGCAGTTTAGAGTTGACCGTGGCCAATTCGTCTTGTATTGTTTATAAAAGAATTGGCTTGTCCCCTGACGAGACAAATATACATCGGCACTGGAACCCGAACAAAGAATATCTGAGGCTCTTGCGAGGTTCAGATCTCCTTCAAACTGTAGCACAGGACAAGCAGAGGCTGTCTACACACCTTCAGTCCCTGGTTCGGGTGGTGAATTACATCCCGGCCTTTCAAATACGGTCTCTGCAGCCACCAGAGATGATTCCCGTTGTCCTACAGATCAGAAGATGCGGTTCAGAGTCCATGGACGATGTGGAACTGAAGGAAGGCGTCCAGACTATCCCTGTGTTCTATTTACAAGAGAAAGGATCTATTCTAGAAAGGTAAGATCCAATCCCTAAGATATTGTTACGAAAGTTTAGGATATTAGTATTGTTACATTCATTTTGCATGAGTGCTGAAAAGGTGGACGGGGTCTTTTTTTGTATTTTAATATTAGGCGTATAAATCCTCAAATAGTCAAGTAAAAATGACATTATAACCGTTGACTTCAAATTAAGTGTCGTTATTTCATCATTTAAGGACATTTGCCAGATTTCATACTGTTTTCTTATGAGGCGGCGGCAATATTGATTCATAACGATTCAAAATTAAACGCCATTGTGATTCTAGACTCTACTGATCTAGTCTTTCTTGCGTCAGAACAGTCAATCTTATTTTTGTTAATGCCTTTTGAGTAAAAACAAAAAGTCCGGTCTAGAAGATGTACCACTGCATGGAAAGTCTCTAACACGTCAGTATCAAGCGTCTCACATAATCGAAATTTAGCTTGATTTGAACAATTTAACTCAGTGATCCCCAAAATATGGCCCGCGGATCAGATCCTGCCCGCGAAATGGTTTTATCCGGCCCACTGAACCGTTGGCACAAAGTGTAGAAAAGCCCCTCCCTCCCAAAAAAAAAAATTGAAACATGTATTTTTACCTTCGTTAGGCCCTCACTTTTTCTCTGAAGGATTAGTACCATGACCTTTAATGTGTGTACATTAATGAAATGGGAAAGCATAAGAAACTACAACCTAGAATCTACCAGAGCAAGTGAACGGATCTTTACTTTTTTTGTGTGGAACTAGATAATAATCCAACATATTTGTCTTGTAAAGGAAGTGAAGATGTTTTTTTTAAAACAAAACCAAAAAAATAAACGGCGTACTAAAACTTATATGACGCTTTTCATTCTTTGAGCTGTGAATAAAGATGGTTAAAGATTGGAGAATCGATGGTAATATTTACATAAAACAGAGACATGAAAATGAGTAGGTGGTAAAGGTAGCTACAATGATGTTCACATTTAAGAAGAGATCGTAAAAACAAAGATAAACTTCAAATATCCCATTAATTACTTAAGCACCAGAGTCACAGGTGTCTAATAAAATTGTTTCAGGTCAATTTCATTTCGTTTTTGCACCTTTTCAGTCATGTGGCCCACGACACGAGTGATGGAACCTAGAATGGCACGCAGGTGGAATTAGGTTGCGCATCACTGATCAACCAATATAATAATTTAATTTGTTACAGCCACCAAACAGAAATGCTACAAATGCAATCAAATCTACTAAAGCGGCATACTAATTTAAGTAGCTATATAAAATACAGACACAGCGACTCCACCTCTCCCTCTCATTCTCTCTAACTGACCCTCGCTTTCCATCTTCACTCCTCCCTACTACTTTATACTCAATACCCCTCTCTAACATTCACAGATCTTAGGTCATTTATGGATCAGTTTATCTGCGTGAAATTACGAAATCTTTAATCTTCTGATACTAGAAGGTACCTCACTATATTAATAGAAGCAACCATCTAGCCTTATAGAAAACATTTCAATGTAGAAGCGAAATAGATGTAAGGGAAAGCACTGCACATTTAGTGCCATATATATCAATTCTGCAAGATTTATTTCCCTGATCTGTTTAAAACAATATTAAACCAATAATTCTTTTGTATTATTAAGAATTGAAGCGGCTTTAATCAAGAGGGAAAAAAAGAAAGCTGCCCTGTCTGCTAGCCCTAAATCAGAGGCATACAAATGTACGAATTGTGGCAAAGTCTGCCGTTCTAGAATTGGCTTGATTAGCCACACCAGATTCTGCCCCGTCTCAAGATTAAGCCAAAACCAGTGACTCACTTGGGCGCATCCATTGCCTTTCGAGACAAAAGGAGCCATATACTAAACCAATAATAAATTAGCTAATTGGTTAATTTTTGATCGGTTCGTTTGCTGTCATCGAAAATGAACAATTGAAACGTTTCAACCTGATCCGAGGATGGGAAGTGGGAAAAAAGTGTCTAAGAATCCTGCCAGACGGACAGAGCAAGTTAATATATCAGCTTTGTAAGGAAACTTTCAACTTTAACTTTGAGTGAAAGTATTCACATTTTTTTTTGTATGGGTATTTTAGTATACATACACCAATCTTAAGCATATAGAAATTATATGTTGTTAGTATTATGTCTTTTACAAAGAGGTTTTGGATAATATAATTTTTACAAAGCTTATATCAACTCACTGATAAAAAGTTTGTGCACATTATTTCTCACACACACAAATCTCGGATCAAGCTGCAATTGTGCAAAACTATTTCTTTAACCTAATAACACGGGGATCAATGAAAATATTAACCAATTAGTTATGAAACTATTGATAATTAATTATTTTGTTTGGTATCTCGAAAAAGGGAAAGAAATTGTACTTGACTGAAGTGGTGATATAAGCTGCATTAGTCCCCTTTATAGGTCGTCATCTGAGGCATAGTGAACACAAGCATGAAATAGAAACTATACAATTTTCCATGTTCATATTCTCTTCGCTAGCAGAGTGGTTAACGTGTTTGCTTATCGGTAAAAATATTTCTAATCGCGCAATTTATTATTGTTAGCTAGATCTATTACAAATTTAATTAAATGACTGATCCAAACTAATGGATACACTTAATATAAGCTTTGCTTTTTTTTATTAAAGTATTTGTTTTTTTTATTTTGTTTGTTTTGCTAATGTACTTTCTCATAAAACATCGGGTAGGGTCACTCCTACTCAACTAGGTACACTGTAGCCAATGTACAAAAAATAACTTCTATTTACTTGTACTATTTCAGCGTGTTTACTGTCTATTATCTGAGACCTGGAGTCTACAGTATGGAGACATTGGAAGAGGCTAGACAGGACTACGGCAGATATGAAATGTCACCGTTCAAAGCAAGACTTTTCTCAGGTCGACTGAGCCTATTTAGTCCACTCTACCAAATCAATGTAGAAACAATAAGACAGCTATATGTGTTCGGTACTGCTGTGGCTACCTACGACAAAGCTCTTAATCGTTTGGCTGAAATCTATGACGAAGCCAAGCTTGAAAACGACGCTGGGATCTACTTCAATCTCACCTGCGGTTGGGCGCCCAAACACGTCTTGGTCAAAGGGAGGGAATTGCACACATTAAAGTCGTATTGTGATAGATGCACTAGCAAGCTGCATGACATTTTTGAGAGACAAGATGAGCGAGAGGGCAACCAGACCACTGACAACTCCGTCAAGATGTGTCATGGAACATGTGACAAATGCGGTAGGTGCGTGGCCAGCTTCCCTCTGATGAAAAACATCGAAGGTGATGTGAAGCAACACAGTAATGGCTGGATGGTGGATAGAAAAGGTCTCGCCCTTCCTATAAACACGAAGCCTAAAGTAAAATGCGCCTCTACTTTGGCATTGCCAAGACTGAGAGCCGGCAAAGGATTCGACGCTCGACATCCGCCTCAGAAAGAAGCCCAAAGACTGACTTTCAGTTTGCCTCCGGTCACCGCAAGAGCAGCATTGCTAGAGACCAACGCCGTGAAGTCGACAAAGCCTAAGCAGTCCATTTCGTCGCCTAATATGTACACAGAAACTTGGTGGTGGGGAGAGATTGAGCAGCAGCGCCGGAGAGAGATGGACAACTTCAAGAAAGACATTAGAGAGAATTTCAGCGAAGTGGAGCTTGTCATTTTCACTGACGATGTGAGGTCTAAGCAGAAACAGAGACTGCAAGAGATTAAGGAAGAAATGAGGATGCAGAGACAAAGCCCTGTCTCAGAACAGAAAGAGTTACTCGATATCGATCACGACCCCCCACCATCTTTGGCTGGAGATCATGCCCCAATACGTATACCTAACAATGAAACTCTTTGCAGTTTGTCTTTTTCCAGTGAGTCTGATCACTCGTATCAAAAGAAAGCAGGGGACGCTTCCTATCTGCATAAAGACATTCCCATCCCTCCGGCATCACCAATAAAGAAAAAACAAAACGTAACGGAACCTTCCATGCAGTTGTTCTCAAATTATTTCCAAAACCTGGCACCCCAAAACAAAGCCACATGGGTTAGAGACTACCTGGAGCCTCCACCAAGAGCATATTCTGGGCCAGCCAAGAGCGTGCTGCCAAAGAACAGAGATGCGAAATCGTCCTTGCAGAGAGTTCCATCAAAACTACCTCCCATGAGTAGAGATAAAGCGATCAGACCACGTAAAGCTGTTCATCTCCAGACTAAACCAAGTCTGCTGCTGAAACATTCACGTGTTCAGAAAGGAAACAAGAAGCCCAGAAAGTCCTCGTCTTTGAGCAGCACCAACAGCGATGAGCGCAGTGGGAGCAGCCGGAGCACAAGCATGTCCTCACTGACCGACGCGGACTCTACCAAGTCGGATTTTTTGGCCCACTATAAAAAAATCGGCGGACCAACCAGCATTGAGGACATATTCTCTCGGACTTTGCCCCTACTCAGGAAAACTCAGTACGATGCCAGCACTGCGTGGCGGCGAAAGCTGTTAGAGTCAAACAAATTGGACGCAGAGTTTATGGAAGGGGACGAGTTTCTGAAGTCCCTCGGTAGCCACCTGCCGGAAGCGCGCAACAAGGAGCAAGGGGATGATACTTTGTCTACACATTCCGAGGTGTCTACTTTGCATGACTTTGATTTGTGTGACGATGCCGACGAGATGAGAGAATTGTGGAAACTTGTTTTTCCAGAAGTGAACTTCTGGGACAGAAAGAGGAGATGCAATAAATACAGAAAAAGATCTGTCAAGATTTACTAGTCAAAAGAAAACGTGATTGAATCTATGGCACCAGCCATTTTGATATGCATATAGGTTTTTATTTTATGAAATTTAAACATATGTAACTTGCATATTATATTAATATTTGTCATTAAATATAAAACTAGGATTAAAATGTTTATAAAGTTATAAAAACAACAACAACCGAAAACAAATAGCTATACTCCGTTATTTTAAATAATATTATATAGTTCGAAATTTAAAGTGAACTAGACTGGATATCAGCAACTATCTTTAATGGTAAATTAAACAGACCCCTACTATCATTGCTTCTAGAATCGTTACCTGAAAGAAACAAGTAATTTGTGTTGACCTTGACTTTATTGCTTCCGGTTTAGCAATGTCACATTTCGGCGTCAGTTACTTATAATTCGCTTGAGCTTACTCAGTGCTAGGTCCAGTAACAGAGATTGAATCTCACATTAGGCAGTTTGCGGTCATTTTTTTATTTATTCTAAACTCTACCAATGGATCTTAACAATTTACATTCAGTTGCTGGAAACTATTAGTCACTTATATAAACATTTTCTTTGTTAATATTTATATCTACAAACTGACTATATGTTGTACTTGCTAAGATACCAAACTAATTTGAAATAAAAACCTGTTGAAATGCATTCAGATTGGAATAGAAGGTTTTACCTTTCTACATTTCTTACAGTTGGATCGTTCAATCTTTTTTTTTAAACGTTTGTGTATAATATTTTTCAAACATTTATTTTTCTTAAACACTAGTCTTTTCTTTTTGTTGTTGTTTTTTTTCTTTTACAGCTTATGTTTTAGTTTTTAAAATTTGAATGTATTTTTTGGTTCATAAGATGTTTGATAGTTGGACATAAACTCGGTACTGTAGTTCATAATGAGGTGTGTCAAAGAGACACATTTAGATCTCCGGGTATATAGTGTTTCTGTACAGACTTTCTACAGTTCTGGACATGTGATTTCTTGAACATATTTACCAACAACTCGTTTTAGACAATGGAGATAAAAAAAAAAAAACAATAGAAAAAAAGAATATTAAAAAAAAAAAAGGCTTATCTAAGGGAAAGAACCGCTATTTACTGCCATTTATTAAAAATTTCAAGGTTTAGCTCCCTTTCTACTATATAAAAAATTAATTTGTACTAAACCATTAACTAATTGGTTAATTTGTGGATTGATTCGAGTATTGTCATCGACGTTGAATAATTATACAAAATGTCAACTTGATCCGAGAATGGAAAGTGGGAGGAAAAAAGTAGTAAGGTGGGGTTAAATCCATGTATACATCCACATATCTCATTAAGTAGCATTTATTCCCCTTATTTTGATATCAAACAAAATAATTAATCACCAATAATGTATTTACTAATTGTTTTTTAAAATTGATTCGTGTCTTGTAAGGTTGAATGAATGATTGTGCAAAGCTTTTAACTTGATCTGAGAATGGGAAATGGGAGAAAAATATGTTCAAACTTTTTACCACACAGACAAAAAGAATTGATATAAGCTTTGTAGAAACCATAAACAACCATTTTTTAAATAAAAAAAGCTTATATTAAGCGAAGTTATATTAATTAGTTTGTATCAGTCTTTATTGAGGTGGCAAAGAGCCATAGGTATCCACTGCCCATAGGTTGCAATGTCACAGGTCAGTTTGAGGCCTTCTGTAACGATTGGTCTTGACCCAATGTTACACGCCGAGTACCTGGCTTACGTTGTGAAATAAAGGCCGTTGGTCGCTGGGCCACATGACAGCCTGGTTAAGTGTCTGCCATAGAAACTGATAAGCTTTAAATCCACTCCACCCATAGATCTCAAGGTCTAATATGTCATTATTTACTAGCAGCTGCAATACTTTTTTTTCCCAAAAGACTGATACAATAACAAAATAAAATTAAAAAGTGACAATAACTAAAAATGTTTCAAATAATATTATTGTATTCAGAAACTCATAGTGATAATACAACAAATGTCACAGGTCACGACGTTACAAACATAAATCTGAACCTACCAGGTGCTGGATTCTGCATGAGGCCAGGTTGCGAAGGAACCGTCGACTTTTCGGAAAAACATTTGCTTAGAAACGCCTGGATATAAACAAATAAATATAAAAAAATAAACAAGCAAAATATACAAATACTCAAAAAAAAAAAAAAAAAGCTTTATTATTGGAAAGAACCCCACACTTACAGCCATATATCTTAATACTGTAATTTTTTCCCCTTCTCGATATTAAACAAAACTAATTGATTACCATTATTTTATTAAAAAAAAATGGTTAATTTTTTAAATTGATTCATGCCTTTTTAGAAAATGTTAAATAATTGTGCCAAGCTTTAACTTGATCCGAGAATGGGAAGTGGGAGAAATAACGTGTTCATAAGTTGAACCAGAGAGTCGGACCGACTGACGGACAGCAAGTTTATTCCATCTTTGTAAAAAAAGAGTTTGACATGAGAAATCTTCTCAAATATTTCAAACCAAACAATCAACAGAGTGTCAAGTGAACGTAAGGTCAAATCAAAAGTACAAACATTGAAGCACTAAGCCATTGTGTGTGCGCGCGTGTGTGTGTGTGTGTGCCATTTGTTTACCTAAACTGACATTATCATTATAAACACATGTAGTGAGGATTTTCATACAAAAGTTTAATCACAGTAATCTGCTCTTTGCTTACCTTTGTATTTTATAACATCCGGTTTACACAATAATGACTTCCTCACAAAATAATGAGAGAAATAGCAATGAAAGCGATTTGTGAAAATGTGGAGGCGATATTATGAAACCAATATAACAGGTAAGAAATGCAAGAGAGATTGGTAAAAATTGTGAAATGAATAAACAAACTAAACGATGTCAAGGACACATTAAAAGATCTTTGTTGCTGATTAAATAAAAAAAATAAATAAAACGTTTGACTATGCAATGTTTACAAGTGCATTGAAATTATATATTTTTTAATGATTAGCTTTACATCGGCGTCCGTATTTTTTACACCGGATACACCAAACGTGCATTATGAAAAAAGCTGATATTAAGGTAGTAACACCATTAAATACCTTGTCGAATCAAGGCCAGGGCTTTCTTCTCTATGAAACTTGTCAGTCTGCGGGTAGCTCGGAGATAGCGAGTAACAAACACATTGGGCGCCAGGTAGATGAGGTTCTGCTCCCCACACCCAGTGGGCAAACGTAGTAGCTCCGTGACGCCCTCTATCATAACCTGAAGGGTTGGTCCAAGCAAGTCACCTGGTGAATATAACGCACAAATCCATACACAAACAAGCACATTATTTAAAATCATTTTTAAAAAAGCGTATCTAAGGGGGAGAAACCCTACATATTTAGCGGTATCTGTGAATAGTGAAGGATTAATTTCCCCTTATTGGAATTGTAATGTACTAGATTAGAGAGTAGGTTAGTTTTGTTAGACAAATATATTGTGTATTGTTTTAGTGACGGTAAAAGTAGTGACGTAGTAAGACAGACTAATGACGTAATAGACTTAGGCGAACAAGAGACCATCTAGAAGTAGGCTGTTTTGAATAAGTAGGTGAATAGTAGTTAGAAATGGCGACATTTGATAAAGACTGGACCGATTTCCCACTGATCATTAAAAGTCTCATTTTATAGAATTTAAGATGTTATCAAGTATGTTTTAATTAATAATGTTCTGTGGCTAATGAGAAGTAATAATTAGTAAGGAGTGACGGCAGATGATATTAGCCCACAACAGAATCAAACAGACTAATTAACTACCAGCTAAGTAATTGACATTTTTAAATATTTTTTTTTAATGATTCATGTCTTGTTTTGTAATTGTGCAAAGTTTAAATTTGATCCGAGACTGGGTGTGGGAGAAATAACATTTACAAACTTTATACCAGACAGTGTGAGTTAATAGAAGCTTTGTAAAAAAATGGAAACATAAAAATATAGAAAAGCAAGCAGTGTTCTAGTTGACAGATATACACATTTATAAGCACTGTCACAACATGCAGATGGTATGACGTGTTGTTATGCCGGGGATTTTACTTGAATTCAATAATTAACAAAAATGACGATCTAGAATCACAATTGACGATTCTTTGATAAGACAAAACTCTGGAACTTTATTTAAACACAACGTAAGTACAGTTTATGTACAAATTACAAGTCAATGAGCATGAAACATATTACAAAGGCTTTTCAAACAGAGCTCTTAGAAACGTGACTCTCTACAAGGACATTATTTATTCGACTCCCTTTTCTTTCTTACTACCGCCAATTCTCTGGCGCTAACTCTTTTCAAAAAATGTCTTTGTTTAATTTCAAATCAACCAATAGATTTCAAACATACTAATCACGTCCCTTGGGTAAATCCTGACGTGTCTAAATTTGAGGGTTAAATCCCGAGGCTCATGTCGAGGGCTTATATTTTCTTTTAAAAGTGAAATGTACAAACAATTCTATAATGTAATCTGTGACAAGCACTAAGGCTTATTTCAAGTGTTTCTCGTGTATCTATGCAAATCCTTCTGCGACGTATTCATTTTGCCCCTTCCAGCGAAGACAAAGCGCTCATTCGAAAGAGAGGCTAAAGAACTCGTTTAGACTCAAAGTAAAGTATCCGCCACAGACAAGCACACAGACGGCCAACTGGAAATCAGAAATCTTTGTTGAGATGTGACAAAATGTATCCAAATACTGCTCTAATCTAATATAATCTAATCTTATCTAACCGCTATAATCTATCTTCTCAATTACATTCTATTCTTTTTAATTGCATAACTATAAAACCAGAACTAGCGGCAATTTACATAGGCTCTCAGCATTAGTACGACAAGCGTAGTTGCAGTAGGACTAAAAGGAAGATTTAGATATGAAATATAAAATGAATATCTTAACAGTCGAATATTTAGTAACTCCCGTATCCTCAAAAATCTATCTTTAATTAACGTATTTTATCCTCATTCTCAAATAAAACAGAATTACTTTTTTTTCTTTAAATTGTTTTGTATAGCGAATGTTTAATGCTTTAGCATGCTCAAAGCGCTATGACCCAATCTCTTTTGTGGCCCAGTAAGTGGGGGGTAGGAGGTATGCGGGGAAAAGGTTTTCAAGCTCTCAGCAAACACAACTCAGCTCAAGTTGGGTTTGGAACTCGAGACGCCTTCAGAGGTAGTAAAATTGTAAAAAAAAAAAGGATACAATCAATACGCAGTAGTGAAAAAAAAAGTGAAAGCGTTACACAGACTAGCTTTTAGCTTCAGTATCTTCTTATGTCATTGGCATATTTAGATTGATTAGAATCTACCAGCAGGAACAACTCACACAATTCATGTGATAGTAAATGGTAATGTTTTGTCTGGCCCGTCACGTTATTGTAACCCAGTAACCCACACTGCTGACATGTCGAATGAATGCGCTAATTAACAGAGAGCGGAGATAATGGAAGTCCTTATAGGCCTTTAATATATTCGGACGATGTACGAGATTTAAGTGAGTATTTACACAGACAAGTACGTGTTTGTTAATGTCTTCTGACCTACTATTTTAATTTACGAGGGATGTGTTTCTCCTATAAAATTAGACTCGTTGAGTCGCATTCTAGAAACGTCCCTTCAGTACTGACTTGATATTGTTAATTAGTCCTAGATCTAAGTTGACTTTTAACTACTCACCCATAGCATGTACAGAACAGCTCTCTGTGTCTGGTATGACCTCCTGGGGAAGGTCGAGGTCAAGCTCCACGTTCTGTTTCTTCTCTGCTGATCTGACCTCATCTGTCCAAATGTAATACATGGTAGAATGGGTTGTATATCAACTAGTCCACTGGATACACCCGGTATTGGGATATAAACAACACAAATGATATAACAAAGCTCAATAAAAAAAAAAAATAGGGAAATTATTGTGTGAAACATTTAATCCCATAAAAGTCATTGTTTGTCATAGCACAGAGGGAGAGAAAGAGAGAAAAAAGAGTCGACACAGACAGACAGACAGACAGATATTTAGATAGATAGATAGATAGATAGATAGATAGATAGATAGATAGATAGATAGATAGATAGACAGACAGATAGACAGACAGACAGACAGACAGACAGATAGATAGATAGATAGATAGATAGATAGATAGATAGATAGATAGATAGATAGATAGATAGATAGATAGATTGATAGATTGATTGATAGATAGACAGATAGACAGACAGACATACATATAGACATATAGATAGATAGATAGATAGATAGATAGATAGATAGATAGATAGATAGATAGACAGATAGACAGATAGATAGAAAGACTGATGGAGATGATATGAACATTGTAAACAAAATTGCATTTTGTGCCTCATCAAAAAGGGTCCCGGCAACACAAAGCGTTCCTTCACCTTTAGAGATGTTACATCTGTTAAATATGTAACATGTATTGTAGGTCTATGTAACCTACTTTGCCACTTAAAATGTTACACCCTGTTACATTCTCCGTTATGTCATTAACTGAACCAAAAAGATGGTACTCTTACTTTTCATGTTGAAAGTATGATTTGAAGACCTGCTTCTGAGGAAACGTTTACCACTTGGGTCCAGCATGACAGAGATAGTGTGGATCTTCTCCAGGCCTTCACCCTACCAAGAACAGAGAGACAAATAATCTCAATTAAAACTGAGACAGACACAGTAGTGTTTAATTTCATCTCAAAATAACTTATATTGAAATGTGAATTTGCAAGTCTAAAACTAGCATTTATCAACTAGCATATTTGTCAGCTAGCATATTTGTCATCTAGCATATTTGTCAACTAGCATATTTGTCAACTAGCATATTTGTCAACTAGCATATTTGTCAACTAGCATATTTGTCACATCACATGTCATCTAGCATTTTTTTTTCATCTAGTAAATTGTCATCTATCATACTTATCATCTAGCATAATTGTCACCTAAGATAATTGTTATCTAGTTTATTTGTCAATTAACATTATAGTCACCGAGTATATTTGTCATGTATCATATTTGTCATGTAAATCATTTGTCATCTACCATACTGAAAAGTGAGTTTACAAAATCTAAATCCAGCATAATGTTCAACTAGATTATTTGTTATATAGCATAGCTGTCATCTAGCATAATTGTCGCAGAACATATTTGTCATCTAGCATAATTGTAATCTAGCATATTTTTCAATTAGCAAATTGTCACCTACTATACTTATATTCTAGCATAATTGTCACCTAGCATAGTTGTTATCTAGCAAATCTACCATATTACCATCTAACATAATAAGTCATAAAACATAATTGTCATAAAGTATAATTGTCACTAAGCATAGTTGTTATCTAGCATATAAGACTCAATTTGTATACTGAGAAAAATGATTGAATAGTGGGCAACCACAATATTGGCGCCCCATCACGATGTATGTTAACCTTCTAACTTCCGACCCTGCTCTATAACCGAAGTACTATTAAGTGAACAGCTAACCTCAACCCTGAGCGTCTTTTCCACAGCGTCCCTGCCCCAGGTGGAGAAAGCCTTGACTACAATGGGAAAAGTGCCGATCTCCAGGGGGACAATGGGGAAGTAGGCAGAGGCAGCATCATTGGGGTCGATCTCCAGCTTGACGTAATCCGTGGCGTCTCCTGGCTGCCCAGAGTAGCAGACGCCGTCGACACTTTGTAGGATCAGGTTGACCTAAGTAAGTAATATGTATTTTATTCAGTGTAAGAATTATATTGTCGAGTGTTAACAGTGTAATATTTTCAAGTAACACTACCATGGTCAATACTAATATTAATATTTTTATGAGCTAATAACGCGACTCGTATCCATGCATGCTTGAAAAATGTCCAAGTTAAAAATGCAGTCTACGAACCATTTTTATTTTGTAATACAAAGGGCCTAATCGTAAAAAAAAAGTATTTGTATAACATTTAATTATATCCACGGTCCCGCTTACCCTTGAATGCTATGCTACTAATTTTTGGTCTAGAATGCCTATAAAGTAATAAACCCGCCAATACCAGAGTCACGTGACACCTGGCATGTTACCAAGGCGACATACCCTGATCTTCTTGGTCATGTAATTGTAGACGGTGGCTCTGACCTCCACCTGCTCCAGCCTGACCACACTGTACGGCAGGTCTAGGTGAACGAAAAACGAAGTAAAGGTGGTCAGTTCCAGCGGCGGCGCCACACAGAGCCCAGCTTCCACTGACATGCCCAGCGCCTCCACTGACCAAGTGGTTATGGAGTCCGGTAGTACAAAGTCAACGTCAGCACGACCCTCGGCTCTGATGTAAGAAATCAAAAATACATTTTGTATCGTAACATTTTAATCACATGGTAAAATATTGTAACATATTGCTACATATAGCTAAATATTGTAACATTTTTTTATTCCCCTTGGAGACATTGCGATCTAGGGGGCAGATGATGTTAAAATCATCTGTTTCTGCGGCCTAAAGTTAATGAGAGTGTCTGTGGCCAGCACAACGACCAACAGCCTTTACTTTTCCCTAACTAATGTCAGGTACCCATTAGAGCTGGGTGGACTCAGAGGTGCCCGAAAATCCCGAGATTAAATCCCAGTCTGCACCAGGATTCGAGCGTGGGACCCCGGTTTGGAAGCCAATCGCATTAGCACTCAGCCACCGCAACTCCACATATTGTAACATTTTGTAACATATTGCTACATATTGTAACATATTGCTTCATATTGCTACATATTGTAACATATTGCACGCACTGTAATATATTGCTAGATATTGTAACATATTGCTATATATTGCTACAAACTACTTTTTTCAGTTTCAGAGGTTCATTCAGAAATGATGATTTTTTAATCCTAATACAAATTTCCTGCAGTACGGCTGGGGGGGGGGGGGGCAGACAGGGTTTCAGCACAGTACCATTAAGACAAACTTCTGAGCGCATACCACAGGACCAGGCAGCCATATCGCCACATTTGTAACATATTGTAGTATAATGTAACAGTATAATGTAATAGGCATATACTGTATTTGTAACATCGCAACCAAGCGCAACAATATGCAACACATGGAGTCACACTGTAAGATATTGTACTATTTTACAAGATATTATTTAATATTGCTACGTACATTGACATAGTATACACACCCAACCTATATTGTAAATCCCAAGACATGCTACAACATAAAAGCCTTACCCTAGATTGTATTCCTCAAACCACCAAGACTCTGGGAAGTTGGTTCTTACAGGAATGTTCTTCATGTTGGACAGATCATCTTCATCAAAGTTAAGTTCGATGTCCTCTGGGAGTCTTTCAATGGAAGTTCTCAGTCCTGGAAATAAACTCAATGGTTTTAATTTTACCCTAACTTGTTGAAAACCTAGTACAGTTGGTATGTTCTTTAAACCGCGGATTAGAAAAGAATTTCATCGTGCTTCGCCCCTGATGCTTTTTACTTTCTCTAGAATTTTATCTCAGATATTGGAGTTGTTATCTAAGTCATTCAACTTATGAATGAGAAAGAAAGAGAAGAAGAGAAACTCATTTTACAACCATGTCTTAAGCAAGACATTTTGAATCTTTGACTACTAAGAATCTCTAAAACATGTATTTTCTGACCACACAGCTCATGTAAATCTAACAATTTTAAAGCCTTCTCCGTTAAGCTATTCCAAAATTCATTGCGATCCTAGTTAAAAACTCACTTATTACTTATTTACTTAGTTACTTATTACTCTAGCAAGTGACCAGTTTTTCTAAGTAAAGTCAGTATATACTAAGACAATCAAATGTTTGGCTGACTGAAAGTTACTAAGTGTAAATACTAAAAGTATAATAAATTAAGTAGTAGGAAAAGGTATAATTGATGACATACGGCCCAGAGCGTCCAGGGATAGCGTTCCTTTCACGAAACTCCTGCAGCACTGGAAGAACTCCCGGACACAGAACTCGGAGTTCATCGTCTTCTTGAGTTCTTGGGTGGCGAAGTAGCAGAGAGCCAAGGTGGCGTTGCGAACCCGGGCTCCTTCCACACAGCAGATATCTCTGGCACGTTTCCCTGGCCAAAGATACAAATAGAATCGTCGCTTGCATGACATTTTGGCATATTTCTCCATCAATGGTATAGTTTATCAAACAGTAAACTTTATTCTTTCAATTCATTTTGATTGATGTAATTCTTAGAACTTCTAAATAAATTATAAATTAATCATCACACTAATTTTAAAATGCTGTTTTTCCAGAGGATAAGATAAATGTTACACTAATTTACGCTGTATTACTAGAGGATAAGATAAGCGTCACAATAATTTAGGTTGTATTACTAGAGCAGTGTTTCCCAAAGTGGGGTACACGTATCCCCAGGGGTACGGGAAGTGTTTGGAGGGGGTTCGCGTTGTGCCTCATTAACTATGCTAATTTTGTAAATACCCATTTATTATGTTCTGTTAATAAATTAAAGTATGGGGGGGGGGTGAGGGGTATGCAGCATTACAAAAATGATAAAAGGGTACACATAGGTCAAACGTTTGAGAAACACTGTACTAGAGGATAAGTGTCACACTAGGACTTGAGAAATAAGTTTACCTACTTGCTTCTGGAGACCTCTTCTTCCTTACGGCTTTGTCCACACATCCATCCACTGTCTTAGGGGTCATCGGCAGGTCGGCATTGGTCAGAGCCATCAGACCAGAGTTCTACATCAACAAGATGAATAATTAGGATTAATTTTTCAATCTTCATATTAGTTACAATACAACTGCTCTATCCAGAGTATTCGTGCCCTTATGGCGTCGGCTTGGCGCCCTAAGTCGCCTAAGTAAATATAGCAACCCACAATTAATTATAAATAACTATAACTAACACACGTTTGAGCGTTAAACATGTCAGAGGTTAAGGGAAAGTGAAATAAATCAAAGATCAACGGAAAGTTAAATGTTAGATGTCAAAGGGGAAGTTAAAAAAGGTTATGGGTCAAGAGAAACTTAAACAGGGCAGCGGAGAATGAAAGATCAGAGGTCAAGAGCAAATTTAACAGGGCATAAGGGAAGGTCATACAGGTCATATGTAATGTCAAAGTTAATCAGGTCATATGTCAAAGGAAAGCTAAACCAGACAAAGGTTATGGGAAAGATAAACAGGTCAGTGGTCAAGGAAAAGCTTCGAACTTTTCTTTTACCTCAAAGACTTTGGCAGCGTCCTTTCCTCCTCCAAAACCACAGCCTCGATCGTGAGCAGTGATTTGTTGAAATACCTGAGAGACGTAGCAGCAAAACATTGAACAAAACAAAACAAAAAAATATTTCAGTCACATGCGTCTATTAAAATTATAATTCAAACAAAACATCAATTGTATATTACAGTAATTTGCATAATTAATAAATCTTTGTAAAACGAATGCCCAACACTTGCATACATAATATATCACCACCCATTTATTTTAATAGCTAAAAATAAAATACTTAAAACCGATGACAACTATTTCACGCAGGCGCGACCCAGCCATTGATGCGGTTCTTTCCGGCCCCTGGAAATTTCTGGCCATAGTTCATAATAAAGCTGCAGAATATCTGTCCCATTGAACTCGATGACCCAAAACCCTCCTATAGAACAAAAAACAATATGGAGAACTTCCTGACATAGAAACCACTGCGCGGTTCATCTCAGATCTAGGATTACTGATCTGAACCGTCCGACATGTAAAATGAGAAGGAAGAAGAAGAAGGACTCGACGAATTCTCACGTTTTTGAGGCCCGCGACATAGGCCGGAAATGTATGTGGCCCGGGACTAAACAATGTTGAACTTTGACATCACTAATAATAAATAAACAACTGCAGACATCCCTAACAACTATTTGTAGAATGGTGAACGATCTAGTGCACCAAACTATTTTCCCATTCAGAGGAAATCTTCGCCGCATCTAACAATGGTTAAAAGGAACAATTTTATGTTTGTATTTATACTTTACTTTATTCGACTATCTGAAGACTAGACCAATACTAGACCAATACTAGCCCAATACTAGACCAATACTAAACCAATACTAGACCAATACTAGACCACAATACTAGCCCGATACTAGCCCAATACTAGCCCAATACTAGACTAATACTAGCCCAATACTAGACCAATACCTGATGATGACGTGTACTTACCGATTGTCTGGTCAAAGTGCTGTTCTTCAAGCGGTAGACCGCACTGTCAACGGCCACGACCCCAACCACCATGTAGGGCTGACCCGTCAGTGTAACTGTGCCGATGTCTCCAGGCTTGAGAACCTTCTTCCCGTCATTCTCGCGCTGAATGTGAAGCTGTGTCTCGGAGAGAGAGAGGGGGGGGGGAGAGGAGAAAGAACATTAAAAGTCTTGCCAGGAAATATTATTAACGCTTTTGTTATTAAACTAGCAAAAACTCAATACAAAACAAGAAATAAGTCCGATGTACTAAGAGTTGTGTACTGTCTACAGTTGTAACACGTGATAGATAAGCACACCTAAAGAGTACGCTTACAGCAATAAATCTTAAGTACAAATCAAGTGACTAGTATAGCAAAGATTATTATTACTCAATAATCATCTAGGACAATCTAGGTATTGCTGTATTCTTTAGTAATGATAATCTTGCAATACGGAAGTGAAGCATGGCAGGAAAAAAAAATCTAAATAACTTCCAGCTCCGTTGCCTAAGGCAGATCTTTAAAATAAGGTGGCAGTTAAAAATAGCCAATGAGGAAGTGCAACAAAGAGCAGGGTGCCAGGACATCCGCTGTGTTATCAGCAGCAGACGCCTTGGCTCGCTTGGCCACGATCATAGATTGCAACAATGTCGACCCCCACAAGACTTTCTCTATGATGATCTAATAGAAGGCAGGAGACCGCTGGTCGTCCATTTTTACTGTATACTGATGTATGCAAACGCGAAATGAAGCTCTTCGAAATCGACAGTTGGTAAAAAGTGGCACTGGATAGATCCACATGGAGAGAGAGCATAAAGGAAAGGTCTCGGATTGCAGATGCCATACACAACAATAGTAGAAAGAAGAGTGAACATGCAACGGCGCCTGGTGATTATAGATGCTTAACCTGAGACCGCAGCTGTGTATTAAGGATTGGCCTCTTTAGTCACACAGGAGGTTGTAAAGGGAGGATTGTATTTCCGGAGACGTAAAATGCCACAGAGAATAACGTTGCTATGGGAACGGCTGGAGCAATACATGTTACGTAGAAACACAGCTGTCGTAACCAGAGAAACAGTTCAGACACATGGCCTGACAATCCGTTGAGAAGGACGAAGAAGAAATTACTAAAAGCAACCCGCAGAAACCCCCAGGTAGATACAGGGCATAGCTTCAAGGCTTGCAAACATAAGTTATGAATAGGAAGTATTATGATATATTTGTCGCTCATAACATTTACTAGAAAGTCATTTCGATTTAGTTGCATTGTGTTCAGTTTTCCGAATGCACTGTTCAACATTTATAGAAAAAAAGATTTTTGCTCAGATTTGTACCAGGTTGTGCCATGTTGCAATAGGGAAAATGTCATATTTGTTTTTCTTAAGTAAGAAAGGGGAGGGGGGTTGGCTTGGAAAGATTTGTCTGACGGTCTGTTGCTAGCAGTTGTGCTCGGTTAAGCGTAAAGTCGAGACCTTAAAGTTTCCTCGATAATGTATGAACTGTAACGTTTGTATATCTCTTATCATTGAATGTCCTGAACTGGTAGAGTATTGTTAATAGTTGATTAGAGCTAATGGTATATTAAATGTAATTCAACAAGAAAATTATTTCATAATGGTGTATATGCCTAGATAAAATATTTAAAAAAGAGTTTCTACAATAATCACCTCGCCATCACATTGTGGAACAATTTCCAGCCAGACCGAGTCGGAGATGACCTCTGAACCCGGCTCATTCCCCCTGACGGCGAAGGCCAGGATCCAGGCCGTTGGAGACATATCCTGGGTGATCTTGAAGTGGAAGTAGGTGGAGTTGCCAAGGATGTTTCGGGTGCTGACCTGCCAAACGATGCTGCCCCTTGAGATGACCTAAAGTCAATATTAAAAAAATACAGTAACTATGAACAGAAAGTCTGTTAAAGCAAAGACAATTGGCTAGTACTAAGAACTAGAAGTTGCTGCTGTACTTAACTGAAACTATGATTTGATACTGACCACTAGCGTAACTGTTGATAATTCCTCTGGCGAAGTGTAGCTGGTCCATACGGTCAGGTGATCTCCGACTGCAGGAGTGTAGCCAAATCTGTTCTGTCCATGACAACACCAGAATACATTGGGAATCAAGAATATGAGTTGCAAACTAAGTCTGCCATTGCAAGCTAATACTATCATGAAGTCTATCATTGAATTGTAGGCCTAAGTCTATCATGAAGTCTATCATTGCAAGCTAATGGAATCAAGAATATGAGTTGCAAACTAAGTCTGCCATTGCAAGCTAATACCATCATGAAGTCTATCATTGAATTATAGGCCTAAGTCTATCATGAAGTCCATCATTGAATTATAGGCCTAAGTCTATCATGAAGTCTATCATTGAATTATAGGCCTAAGTCTATCATGAAGTCTATCATTGAATTATAGGCCTAAGTCTATCATGAAGTCTATCATTGAATTATAGGCCTAAGTCTATCATGAAGTCTATCATTGAATTATAGGCCTAAGTCTATGATCAAGTCCATCATTGAATTATAGGCCTAAGTCTATCATGAAGTCTATCATTGAATTATAGGCCTAAGTCTATCATGAAGTCTATCATTGAATTATAGGCCTAAGTCTATCATGAAGTCTATTATTGAATTATAGGCCTAAGTCTATCATGAAGTCTATCATTGAATTATAGGCCTAAGTCTATCATCAAGTCCATCATTGAATTATAGGCCTAAGTCTATCATGAAGTCTATTATTGAATTATAGGCCTAAGTCTATCATGAAGTCTATCATTGAATTATAGGCCTAAGTCTATCATCAAGTCCATCATTGAATTATAGGCCTAAGTCTATCATCAAGTCCATCATTGAATTATAGGCCTAAGTCTATCATGAAGTCTATCATTGCAAGCTAAGGGAATCAATAATATGAGTAGTAAACTAAGTCTGCCATTGCAAGCTAAAACTATCATGAAGTCTATCATTGAATTATAGGCCTAAGTCTATCATGAAGTCTATCATTGAATTATAGGCCTAAGTCTATCATGAAGTCTATCATTGCAAGAAAAGTCTATCATGAAATATACCATTGTAAACAAAAGTCTATCATGAAGTATAGCTGTCAAGATAAGTCTATCATAAATTCTATTCTTGCAAGCTAAGTGTATCATGAAATCTATAATTGCAAGCTAGGCCTATCAAAAAGTCTATTCTTGCAAGTTAAGTCTATCATAAAGTCTATTAATCTTCATAATCATCTTCTCTTTTGAAGTAACGTCTGTATTATATAAGATAAGATATTGTTGTCATCTCAAATCACTGTTATAAAGAGCAAATTGATCTATTCTTTACACCTATCGTACGACTAAGACTAGCACTACCTCATTGATCCTTGGAAATCTGTTGTGATTACTATATTTCAACACTTTCAATAAGTATTAACTTCCATTGTATAATAATGAATGTCATTATACATACAGTCAGACACCGTGTTCTTATTCACGTTTTAAACTAGCTCATAGATCTGAAGTTAAACCTTAATGTTTGGTCTTACCCTTTGTTAGGTAAATTATTTACTGTATCGGTTGTCGTTCTTATGTTTACATGTGCTTGTAACTCGTCTGTAAGAATGTGTTCACGAAATGTGTGTTGTGTAGTCATTCAGTGTATTAAAGCCATTCTAAGCGGACATGGTTTTAGACTGTTATCATTATGTTCATAACACTCGTTTAGTCTACCGGTCGACTAGACTACGATAAAGTCTATCTACAGTCTATCTAGTTGGCCATATAGCTATTGTAATTATGTACATTTTTTTAAAATCCGTGACTGGGATATAACTGCACTTTGCTATGTAACTATTTAAATTATTAAGTAGTTTTTTTTTCTCCGAGAGTGGGTAATAATTAAGTTAAATTCAACATTATTGGTATATAGCGACTGTGTCTCTATTGTAAACATGAATACGTTAAGCGGATCATTTTGGTTGTGTAGGCTGAAGAGTTTCTGATGAAATCACGAACGGGTCTGGCGTCATTCAAAAGGATAAATGCTGGTGTGAACGTAGAAGGCAGAGAGAAAAACGAGACTCGTAAGACAGAAAAGACGTCAGACAGAAAAGAAGTAAGACAGAAAAGACGTGAGACAGAAAAGACGTAAGACAGAAAAGACGTCAGACAGAAAAGAAGTAAGACAGAAAAGACGTCAGACTGAAAATAAATAAGACAGAAAAGACGTCAGACTGAAAAGACGTAAGACAGAAAAGACATCATACAGAAAAGACATCAGACAGAAAAGACGTCAGACAGAAAAGACGTCAGACAGAAAAGGCTTGAGACCAGGGCCGGCCATAGATAATTAGAGCCCCCCAGGCGAAGTGAATTTGGTGGCCACAAATAAAATAGAAAAATTAAAAGATAAAACAACGAAAGAAATAAAAAGATGTAAAGTTTTCTAAAAACCTATGGAGGCTAGACAGTTTTTTCCCACTAGAAAGTTCGGCACAAGTTTTGCTATTGCATCTCTTTAAAAACGTTGTCTAAGTCCCCCACCAATCGAAGGTCCCAGGCCGATGCCTAGTTAGCCTATGCAAAAAGAAGTGAATGTCTTAGTGAGTTATATCTTGTTTAAATTATAAGTTCGCTGGTGTTTCTACATCAATCTATTTCAAGTTGAGACTTCGTAAACTTGTAAATAAACGCTGTGTTAAGTTTGTTCTAAAAGAAACCGGTTCAGGTTTATTGCAAGTTAAACATTAAGAATTAATAACGTCGACATCGGTTTAGTTGTTCTATTGCGGCATGACTTCTGTACCATCCTGTGAATATGACTTCTCTCTCCGATTTAAAGTAGCATATCAATACCATTACTAGGAACCTCCTCTCTGCACTCAGCGTCAAAGATTCACAAAGATAAAAGAATGTGGCCATGACCAGGGAGCTGATCAGTCTTATTTTAGTGTCCAAGGCTATGCCTTTGTCTTTCCAGATTGCTTTGAGTTTATCCGTTGTTGTTTTTTTTTTTTAAATACATTTTAAAAAGCGATGAACCAGATACCCTCATCTTTCTCCCCCCCCCCACCCCCTTCCAGCTGGTCCGATTCAGCTGGTCCAGACAAGTGATAGGATCATAGCGTAGTGAGAAAGCTAAAAACCATGGAATTACTATAAACAAAAACAATTGCACAGATTTATTCTTGATAGTCTAGATTTATTACAAATTTAATTACATGACTGATCCAAACTAATTGATACACTTAATATAAGCTTTGTTCTTTTTAAAGTATTTTTTAAATTTTGTTATTAAGTACGTTTAAAGTTGGAGGCGCGGTGGTTGAGCGGTAAAGCGCTTGGCTTCTGAACCGGGGTACCCGAGTTCGAATCCTGGTGAAGACTGGGATTTTTAATTTTGGGATCTGTGGGTGGCTCAAGTGGGTGGCTCAAGCTCAAGTGGGTACCTGGCATTAGTTGGGGAAAAGTAAAGGCGGTTGGTCGTTGTGCTGGCCACATGACACCCTTGTTAACCGTAAGCCTCAGAATCAGATAACCTTTAGATCACCTGCCCTGTAGACCACAAGGTCTGAACTAGGACCTTTACTTTTACCTTTAGAGTTGCATCAGTCATCGAGCAGACAACGTTTCTATTCCGTTCTAAAAATTGGAATATTTCATTCGATTCTGCAGTGCTAAAACGCTGACACTTATTTCAGAATGCATAGCTTATCAGTACTTTCTATATTCTGTATACCACATAAAGAAATTCTCCTAATGAGAGAATAAGCCATAGCGTGTTTCTTTAGATATGTAAATTTACTATTACCAAGAAAACGACTCACTTTATAAAAATTAAATTAAAATGAAATTTAATTTTTTATTCCAGAGCATTTTTTAAATGTAACTTTTCGAAACTAAAGTGGAAAAAAAAAACAAGTGAAACCATTTATCTTGAAGTTTGCACAATTTCTGGAGGATGCTAACTTTAATTAACAAATGACTTTATAATTGATGAACTTCAGTGGGTATATTACAATTAACAGTGTAAACAACCATGAACTATATACAATTTCTCAATAACCTTGACTGCTCAAGAGTGTTTTATGGTCTGAGCATGTATTATCTAACCTGTTTGTCTTGTGTGTTATTGTAAGTGAAAGTATAATCTGAATAAACCACTTAAAAAAAAACACAGTCATACAAAAAATTACTATAAAAAAGAAGTGTTATATTGTCAGATAGTTTGTTTCAGTTAATGTTATTAAATTTGAAATAGATCTACACTTACAACTGGAGGCGCGGTGGCTGAACTGGGGGTCCCGGGTTCGAATCCTCGTGAAGACTAGGATATTGAATTTCGGGATCCTTGGGCGCCTCTGAGTCCACCCATCTCTAATGGGAACCTGACATTAGTTGGAGAACAGTAAAGGCTGTTGGTCGTTGTGCTGGCCACATGACACCCTCGTTTTTTTAGCAGTTATTTTTCTTTAACGCTTTTTCATGCTTTTAGTCTCTCACTAGGGTATGATCCTGTCACATGTCTCACTACGGTATGATCCTGTCACATGTCTCACTACGGTATGATCCTGTCACATGTCTCACTATGGTATGATCCTGTCACGTGTCTCAATACGGTATGATCCTGTCACATGTCTCAATACGGTATGATCCTGTCACGTGTCTCACTACGGTATGATCCTGTCACATGTCTCACTATGGTATGATCCTGTCACATGTCTCAATACGGTATGATCCTGTCACGTGTCTCACTACGGTATGATCCTGTCACATGTCTCACTACGGTATGATCCTGTCACATGTCTCACTATGGTATGATCCTGTCACGTGTCTCAATACGGTATGATCCTGTCACATGTCTCACTACGGTATGATCCTGTCACGTGTCTCACTACGGTATGATCCTGTCACATGTCTCACTATGGTATGATCCTGTCACATGTCTCAATACGGTATGATCCTGTCACGTGTCTCACTACGGTATGATCCTATCACATGTCTCACTACGGTATGATCCTGTCACATGTCTCAATACGGTATGATCCTGTCACGTGTCTCACTACGGTATGATCCTGTCACATGTCTCACTACGGTATGATCCTGTAGCATGTCTCAATACGGTATGATCCTGTCACATGTCTCAATACGGTATGATCCTGTCACATGTCTCACTACGGTATGATCCTGTCACGTGTCTCACTACGGTATGATCCTGTAGCATGTCTCAATACGGTATGATCCTGTCACATGTCTCAATACGGTATGATCCTGTCACGTGTCTCAATACGGTATGATCCTGTCACGTGTCTCAATATGGTATGATTCTGTCACGTCTCAATACGGTATGATCCTGTCACATGTCTCAATACAGTATGATCCTGTCACGTGTCTGAACCCGTTAGGAGAAGGGGAAGAAGGCGGTATCTGGGTGCTTGTTCAAACTTGAATTCGAACTCAGGGCTCCAGCCTTTTCAAGGGCACACATTCAACTTATACATGCACACCTGTCAGGTCCAATTTCTTTATTTGTTTGATAACAAACAAAATAATTTATTATCAATACTTTATTAACTAATTGGTCAATTATTTTTTTGATTTATGTTTTGTCAGGTACAAGAAATAATTGTGCAAATGTTTTACTTGATCCGTGATGGGGTGTGGGAGAAATACCTTTTCAATAGACAGAGTGAGTTGATGTAAGGTTTGTAAATATTGTTTTAAGGTTCATGTAACCTAACTATTGCGGGGCCCTATGCGAAAGGGATTGCGAGGGGCCCAGTCTTGGTAGGGATAAGTATAATGTCAAAACTAAGATTTTGTATTAGAAAATGCATTAGAAAATGTTTATTAAATGAAAGCAGACAATGTTGTTGTTTTTTTATATCGCGCGTAGATTGGCAACCCAAAGTGACAATTTTGTTTTCTTTTCAGGAGATTTTTATGAGTTTTCAGCAGATTATTAATTTCGGGAGATTTTCGGGACTTTTTGGTATATTTTTCAATTACGCGAGATTTCCTGGAGCTCCTTGAAAATCAGGAAGCCGCGGAAAACCTGTCTTATATATAAGTTATAATGTTTTACTTTCATAATTTACACCTAGAATTAGCTCGGGGCCCACTGTGACCGCATAGGTTGCAGTGGCCTAAGTTCGGCCCTGCATGTATTGTATGTCCGTTTTTATTTTTTTTTGTTTCTATTTTTTTGTGTGTGTATGACTGTGTGTTATAACTTTGGGATATTTTCAAAGTTTTTTGGGGAACTCTGGTGCATATTCTGTCTGGTACATATTCTGTCTGGCACATATTCTGTCTGGTACATATTCTGTCTGGTACATGTTCTGTCTGGCACATATTCTGTCTGGTGCATATTCTGTCTGGTACATATTCTGTCTGGCACATATTCTGTCTGGTACATATTCTGTCTGGTACATGTTCTGTCTGGCACATATTCTGTCTGGTACATATTCTGTCTGGTACATATTCTGTCTGGCACATATTCTGTCTGGTACATATTCTGTCTGGTACATATTCTGTCAGGCACATATTCTGTCTGGTATATATTCTGTCTGGTACATATTCTGTCTGGTACATGTTCTGTCTGGTACATATTCTGTCTGGTACATATTCTGTCTGGTACATGTTCTGTCTGGTACATATTCTGTCTGGCACATATTCTGTCTGGTACATGTTCTGTCTGGTACATATTCTGTCTGGTACATATTCTGTCTGGCACATATTCTGTCTGGTACATGTTCTGTCTGGTACATATTCTGTCTGGTACATATTCTGTCTGGTACATATTCTGTCTGGTACATATTCTGTCTGGTATATATTCTGTCTGGTACATGTTCTGTCTGGTACATATTCTGTCTGGTACATATTCTGTCTGGTACATATTCTGTCTGGTACATGTTCTGTCTGGTACATATTCTGTCTGGCACATATTCTGTCTGGTAAATGTTCTGTCTGGTACATATTCTGTCTGGTACATATTCTGTCTGGTACATATTCTGTCTGGTACATATTCTGTCTGGTATATATTCTGTCTGGTACATGTTCTGTCTGCTCATGTTCTGTCTGGTACATGTTCTGTCTGGTACATATTCTGTCTGGTACATATTCTGTCTGGTACATATTCTGTCTGGTACATGTTCTGTCTGGCACATATTCTGTCTGGTAAATGTTCTGTCTGGTACATATTCTGTCTGGTACATATTCTGTCTGGTACATATTCTGTCTGGTACATATTCTGTCTGGTATATATTCTGTCTGGTACATGTTCTGTCTGCTCATGTTCTGTCTGGTACATGTTCTGTCTGGTACATATTCTGTCTGGTACATATTCTGTCTGGTACATATTCTGTCTGGTACATGTTCTGTCTGGTACATATTCTGTCTGGCACATATTCTGTCTGGTACATATTCTGTCTGGTACATATTCTGTCTGGTACATGTTCTGTCTGGTACATATTCTGTCTGGTACATATTCTGTCTGGTACATATTCTGTCTGGTACATATTCTGTTATATTCTGTTAGTTATGCTAATATCAAGTACCCATTAGACTTGGGTGACTCAGGGGCACACTTGAAATTCCGAAAGAAATAATCACAGTCTTAACATAGATTCGAACCCTAGACCCCTCAATTTGGAAGCCTAGCGCCTTATCACTCGGCCACCACGCCTCCGAACAATGAACAATTTCTCAATAATGTAACAATTCTGAATGTCTTGGCATTTTCAAGAAACCATTTAGGTTTTGGTCTTTCGCTCTTTTGTAATTTGAACTGCTCTCTGCTTTAACTAACAATTACATCAATACATATTTACATGACAGTGACACGAATATATTTTGACATGACAGTGACACCAACACATGTTGACATGACAGTGACACCTCAGACAACCAATGACACTTAATGAGACAGCAGTTCACCTTGACCTACCGTATCAGTCAGCCTGGCATGGAGCTGCATGTAGACAGAGGATGGTGAGTAGAACCTGCTTGCAATGAAGAAGTAATCGGACTTACTGGCCTGGTCAGTGGTCGCCTTCTCTTTGGGAGAAACCTGTGGACGTTTCAAGAGCTGTCTTTGAAATCTAGTCTTTACATTGTCAGAGAATGTGATTCCAGTTTGTAAGCTTGACATCTAAAATTTCAAAGACTATGCACATATTATGGTCTTAGGAAGGACCACTCATTTCAAATTCATTCTGGGCTGACTAACTAAATGCAGTATTATTTACCTTGTTATAAAATAGCACTGGGATTATCAAAGAGAGATCAAGATAGATATAAGAGAGAGATATAAAGATATGAAGAGAGAAAGCGAGAGAGAAAGAGAGAGAGAAAGATATGAAAAGAAATACAGCGAAAAATTAAGAGAGAGATAAATAGAGAGAGAAATAAAGAGATGAAGAGATATAAAGAGAGAGAAATAAAAATATGAAGAGAGAAAAAGAGAGAGATAAAGAGGGATATAAAAAGATATGAAGAGAGATAATAAATAGATAAAGAGAGAGAGAGAAAGATAAAGCAAGAAATAAAGAGAGATATAAAGATATACTTGTAAATATAAAGAAAGAGAAAAAACGATATATATATATATATATATATATATATATATTTATATATATATATAATGATATGAATAGAGATAAATCGAGATATAAAGCTATAAAGAGAGGGATACAGAGATAAGGGGAATAGACCAAGAAGTTTTGAAAGCGAAGGAGAGAGTGTGAAAGAGAGAGAGAGAGAGAAAGAGAAAGGAAAGTGCAAAAACAAGTAACTAATACATACTAATAACTATTGATGACCATGTCAATGTCTGTTGGCATGTACATCCATTACATAGGAGAGAATAGCACTTTTAAAATAAGCCTATTTTAGAGATCTGTTTCAGTATTGTAACAACGGGCCAGGCTAGTTGATAAGAATTGTGAACAAGATGAGATTACTCTCAACACATTTAACAGTTTGCTCTCCCTTGCTATAGAATTCTTAATCTTTCTAGTACACTAAAGTGTATTACCACCATAATGTTCTTATAAATTATAAATGATAACAAAAGGAAATTATTTACGAGTGCAATCACAACGTACCGTAATATCTAAAAGAAAAATGTTAAGTTCCCTTTTCAGACCTTGCGATCTATAGGGCAGATTATGTAATAGTCATCTGCTTCTTTGGCCAACGGTTTACGAGCAGAGTGTTATGTGGCCAGCACAACGACCAACCGCCCTTACTTTCCCCAACTAAAGTCAGGCACCCATTAACGTTAGGTGGACTCAGGTGCGCCCTAAAAATCCCGAAATTAAAAATCCCAGTCTTCACAAGGATTCAAACCCAGGACCCCAGGTTCGGAAGCTAAGTGCTTAATCATTCAGCCACCACGACCCCTGATATGTACTTACCTTGAAATGAAGCTGTTTTGCGTTGGCCGGAATATTGTAGTGGACGCTAAGTTTTCCTCTAGCATCAGTGACCATTGAATGTCCATCATCCAGTCCAGTAGCTGGAATAGTTTCTTTGGTGCCATCTTGCATCTCTATCTGACACTCCACTGCCAGTGCCAGGTATGGGCCAGTTTCACCATTAGCTTTGAAGACATCTATCTGTTTTTTAGTTAATTAGCGTTTTTAATAACTAATGATTAAAAAAAAAACAAGGTTACAAAGACAGTTTGTGTGGAAACACAAACTCAAAATTGGCCCCCGAAGTGGTCCGCCCAGGCAGGTAAAAAGGCAGGTTTCAATATTTTCAGAAAGAATATCAGAATGAAATTCTATCAAAGACAAATGACAAGAAGAATGTAGAAAGAAGGTTGATAGATCTTGTGGGGTGCCCCAACGGTCCAGCAGACCAAGGAATAGGTGAAAGTGAAGGTGAAGTTAGATGTAAACCTGGCCTGATGTCATACAGTGATTTTCTATTGATGTAATTGTTTTGTAAAGGGTCAATCTCTTATTCAAAGCCTCAAGACGAAAAAAAAACAACATTTCCGTAAAACAAAAAATTCTTTTTGTCGTTGTTCCATTTCGGTGCACTGCAGTTAATGAGATAAATAGCATAAATATGCTATACATATGGTAAATGATGATCTCCTTTACTAAATAGCCTCCCGTGTTTGTTATTATTAATAGTTAATAGTTTTAAAAATGGTGTGTTTTTTTTTATGAAAAAAACTGCTTGCATAGTTGATTTTACAAATTAAATTTTTCACTTTCAGAACAGAAAAAAGTAGCTGTTGCATCAGAACTTTGAATGGTCTAGAATATCATGATGCCGGATTTTCAATATCTTTTCTAGTTTACGAGATCTAAAAGGGACGGACGGACGGACAGACAGACCACATAAAACTAATAGCGTCTTTTCCCCTTTATGGGTCCGTTTAAAAAGCAACAATGTATCATTGATGTATTGACTCCAGCTCTTTGCTTTAGTAGAATATTAGAAAGTTAAAATAACGTAAGAAAAGCAAGTCATGTGACCAAATCTGTCAAGCAGCTTTTAGTACTATTATTATTACTTTTGTATAGTGCGTCTTTTGGTTTTCAATCCCATTGTGGAATGCTCATTGCGCTATGCTCGAATCTCTTTGGTGGGAAAAAAAAAAAGGATGGGGGGGGGGGGGAATCAGCTAAAACAAGTCAGCTCGAGCCAAATCTCAATTAAATTTTCAGGAATACATTTATTACAAAGGGATTCCACCTCGAGCCCCCTGAGGTAGCCATGTGCTTTGTGTCATTCAATCTTTTTGCAAGGAATTATTTGTATTTACTTTGTTAAGATTCCGGAAGGGAGATAAGACAAAACTCAATGCATTATCCCTGGAGAGAGCGGATACAAAGATGACCATGGGATAGATTAACAATGTTCCACAACCCACACAAATAGAAAAGTGAGCAAGCAGCACACACACAAAAAAATAATCTGACAAAAAATTACGCGTACCACTTTTTCTTTGAAAGCCAAATAGGAGCAGATATCTTTTCATTACAATTGTAAACCTCCATGCACGGTTGGTATCTGTCTCCGTACAAGGCAAGACCCCCGCATGCCACAGTTCCATCAGTCTCAAGACTAGTCGTATCTTCAAATATGTTTCTGAGCACCCTGCAGTCGCAGAGGATGTGTTCTACTGGCTCGTCTTCCATATGACAGTGTCGACATCTGGGATCGTGGTTCTCCCGGATCCTAGTGAAGTTCGAGGCTAGTGTCCAGTACGAAACCGTACCAAAATTGCCTGATCCTTTTCTGTCTAACTGCCACCATTCGTCCTTCTTGTTTGGGTGTCTGAGAACCTTCCAGACTACCCGTCCCGTGCTACAATGGTCCCAGCTATTTCCGCGATACAAAACAATGTCTGAGTATGCTAACTTAGTAATCACCAGACCAGAACATGTGCCAGATTGTATGTTCCTATTAAAATGACTCAGACATTGAAAATCTACTTATCTAATTGTAATAAAAAAAACAAAATTTAAAAAAAAAACTCACTATACTAGGACAACATGTGTAGGACCACTACGTCTATCTGGCCAGGGTGTTGAAATCAGTCGGACATAGAGTCTAATTTTTTTTTTGGTAGAGATGGTGTAAATGAATTTCTTTCTTCCAGAGTTGGTTTTCCTTATGTTCTTAGATCTATGTAAAAGTAGATCTAAACTTAGATCTCAATAACAGGCCAACAGCTTACAATTTAATCTATGCTTCTGCACCTTCTTATCTCGAAGCTATAAATATGTATACTTGATGTTCCCGCTGTTAATAAAATATCGTTTCTCGCAAATGAATTAATCTAAAACAGTAGGTATTGACCTACAACACTTCGGATTCCAACTATTAACTAGTAGCCAGTATTAGTATTAAGCCCTTGGTGAAGCTGTCCTTGGACTTAAAATTACAAGCCTGATGACCAGTTGTTGGTCTGAAATTCATGAATACATGTATCCAACCATTATACAACCCCACATGGCACTCGCCCCATGAGAGATTTATATTAGTAACTAGTTTCATAATTTTAATAACAAAAGTAAGGTTCCTCTTTCAGATCTTACAACTGGTAGAGCTATTGATGTAAATGTCATCTGTTTCTGTGGCCTATGACCAACCGCCTTTACTTTTACCCATTAGATCATGTACCCATTAAAGTTGGGTGGACTTACGAGCGCCCTAAAATAGACCAAAATTCAAATCCCAGTCTTCACCGAGACCCGAACCCAGGACCCCATGTTTGGAAGCCAAACGCTTAACTACTCTGCCACTGCAAAAACCAGTTAAATTTAAATTTACATATTTTACATTGACCCTCTTTACAGTTGGTGGCCTCGTACATATTGACACAGTCTCGCTTGACATTGCCTGTTATATGTTCACCTCAGATCAAGAGGGTGAAAAGCACGAGAAACCTCGGACATAGAAAGAGGAAGTAAGAAGGACTTAATGCACTTTTAGTCAGTAGTCACTTGAAGTCAGTAGAGACAGTACACATATTTTTTGTAGTTTTTTTTTTTTTTTTTTGTGATTAGAGATGGATACCTATTATTAAAGTTTATTGTTACCCGCTGTGATGCGGACGTTCTTTATATTCTAGAGGATCTATAGTATTTTGTGACCGATGAGATGCGGATGTCATTATATTTCAAATTTGATCATATTTGTGTAACTACTAAGAAGTTGCAGCATATTGTTATTATTGAATAAACGTCACTTTTGTCTGCTATAGTTTCATAAAAGTCAATCTATACTATTTATGTTTGCTACGTGTGAAGTGTAGCTCCAGGATGCACGTACCCAGCATTCTACAGCATTCGCGACACATTGATAGTAATGCACGATTCTACATCACAGTGACCAGCAACACACATATACATGACATTTTGATGACCAGTCCTAATAATATAACATTAATACTCGTCAAACCAACGTTTCCACATATACACACACACTCATGTTACACAGATTAGTTTGTGATAGGTCTATCTGTTTATAAATGCTGTTAAGCTTTAATTCATCAATCACTAACAGAGTTTACAACACTACGGTAACTAAAAGAATATCCTATTTTACTATCCGGCCATATCCGGCTCCGGCCGAATATAAAAAAGTGCTATCCGGTGCACCTCTACCATAAACGATAGCTTAGTGGCTAACAAGTTGGCCTTTCATCCGTTGGTCGATGTCACTGTTGAGGCCTATTATAACAATGGACCTCATTCACCAATCGTAAACAAACAACATTTAGCCACGTGATAATAATGATAAAACAATGAAAAAAAACGTATCACGTGACAGCCTTTATGGATTGTTTAATATGTTTTCGATTGATGAATGAGGTCCATTGGAATGGATGGGAAAACCATAATCCGAAGATTATGCTAGACACAGAAGAAACTTTAATAATCAGAATTGCATTGCCGGGCTTAGCCGGTGGTGGTTAAAGATATTATTACACAATTCTAAGAACCCTCACCTCTAAAACATAAGGCAGTCCTGGTTTAAAATGTCTGTCCGATCGGGTGAACCTGATGACGTACAAGTGGTCGGCAAAGACCACGCTGGTGTCGTCTGCTTTTTCGACGTGACCGGAAGCCGTCTCCGTCACGGCCGCTTGCACGTGGAGCTTGCCGCCGTTAGGGAACCAGACGGACTGGACCGGAAGCCTGAGGTCGTCGACGGTGATCCCACACTCCACGAAGCCAGTATCATTCAGCTGTAAAGAAAGCAGGTCTATGGTAGACAACTTGTATAAGTCTATCCTTATAAATAACATTCACATCAAAAAATCTTATGGTAATGAATTTAATGATGTGCATATCACGCGCCATTTTCAATTATTAGAAATCATCACCTAGCTAGCTTTTTGGTGTACTCGATGTGCAGGACAAAAGAACTGTTGCTATGCTTTTTTTTTTTAATTCATAGTTTTTGTTTGAACTTTTAGCACAACAGAATCCTATTTTATAAGCACTTCCTTTTTAAAAAAAAAATAGTTGGCAGCCTTCAGTTCAGTACGGCGTCCTTGACATTGTTTAGCTTATCGTGAACATTCTCCACTAGTTAACATCACATATGTATATATATAGATATCAGACCAGGACTAGGAGTATTTCTACATTTAGAAAGAAAAGCTCTACATTTTTATATTTAAAAAAAAATGGTGCATGTTAAATGGAAAGTATTTTTTCGTTTTGTGAATAATAAACAACAGGTGCAAGATGTTCCTTGTCTATATAGTGTATTTTTTGTATTCAAATGGCGGAAGAAATACTTGCTCCTAATTCTCTTATGTTAACAAGCAGAATAAAAAAAAATCCTTTATAAAAAAATAAACAAGGCGTATTCAAAGGGGAAGAACTTTGCCCTTAAAACTATATTTATTAATATTGTGCAAGTAATTTATCTTATTCAATAAAGAAAATGAGTCATTACCAATAATTAATCGACTGATTTGTAGAATTTTTTGTGTTGATTCATGTTATGTTAGGTACATTAACTAATTGTTTAGAGTATCAACTTGATCAGAGAATGCCTGAGAGAACAATGGCGTTAACAATTATTTAGGGGACTAAACCCAACAAATTTAGCCATATCTGTGAGTACTGGAGGGAAGGATTATTTTCCCTTGTTGGTATCAAACCGAATAATTAATAATCAACAATAAATAATAATTTTTTAAATTGATTTCTTTGTTTATGCCAATGAATGATTTAGTGACGTTTTAACTTGATCCGAGAATGGGTGTCGGAGAAATAACCTGTACATATTTTTAACCAGACAGACAGAGTGAATTGATATAAACTTTGTGAAAAATACAGGAGAGAGAGAGAGAGAGAGAGAGAGATAGAGGGGACCTGTGGGTAGGATAAGAATCATTACGGTTCAAATATTGTAAGTTTTATCTTTCGTCTCGAGCATGCTTTTTTTTTTTATCTGTAAACATGTATCCTGTGTGTGTATATTTGTATCCTAGATAGCACTAGCCTAGTACTTACCAATTAGTGTTTTTTTTGGGGGCGGGGGTGTAGTAGTACATAAAATAATTGAATGGGATGAGAACTAATTCACGCTTTCATTTTGAAATCTAAATGTTCGTGAAGATACCGGCATTCTTTGTATACGAATGAAGTAGAACTTTAAGATTTCAACTAACAAGTGAAGTTGGGGTTATACAGTTAAATCTGTAAATCAAGTGAGAGTTATAGAGTAGGCCCTAATATCAACAAATTAAGTGGGACTTAGAGTTAAATCAACTAAAGTGGGAGTTAGAGTGTTAAACCAACAAATTAAGTGAGACATAGAGTTAAATCAACTCATCAAGTAGGAGTTAAAAGTTTCAATCAATTAGTTTGAAGGACCTCTGCGCTTGCTGCCTTACTTTCTTACATCTGCCTTACATTGTGGCCTAGTCAACATACCTGTAGATTTCTCTGTTTACCAACGGTAAAGACATGCCCATGCCAAAGGAGTCCATAGGTCACCGTCACGTGACCTCTGACAGGCTTTCCGTACATGTATCTGCAAGGTAAATAGAGACACGTATATAATACATTGAGGAAAACATTGGACTGGGCCGTTAGAGAATCAGAATCCATAATACATTGAATACAAATTTTAAGAGCAGATTTAAGCTGTGTTCTTCAAGTAACTACCATTTTGAATTTCAGGATTCTGAGGGCGCCCCTGAGTCCAGCCAACTCTTATGGGTGCATGACTATAGTTAGGGAAAGTAAAGGCGGTTGCTCGTTGTGCTGGCCACATGACACCCTGCTCGTTAACCGTTGGCCAAAGAAACAAATGATCTTAGCATCATCTGCCCTATTGCTCGCAAGGTCTGAAAGGGGGAACTTTACTTTTACAAGTAACGAGAAAGAAAGAGAGAGAGAGAGAGAGAGACAAAGTTAGTTGGCCGTCTTCAGATAGTAGAATTTCTCATATTTATCTCATCGAAGTCTTCTTCTTGTTGCTGAGAACTTTGTGTGAGATGGGACACTGGACATAAAACGTAAAAGAGACAGAGAGAAATCATAAATATTAATGTATGATAGGGAAAGAGAGAGAGAGTATTCGGATTAAATCTATTACATTATTATGGAAAATCGTATATGCTGCTATTGCATTGTAGACATTGTAAAAGATCTTGTTATAAATGGTAATAGGAGGGCATGCGGTCTTTTTATAGTCTCTTTGTTTATAACGGTTCTTACTGCACTTCCAAGCGAGCCTTTCACGGCGGTACATCAGTAAATTTGAGTGTCGGCGCACCGGGCATTCACCCTAACGCCCATAAAGTCATTCCGCCCCTGGTCAAGAACCCTGTGTACTTACTTTGCTCCAACAGCTAAATGGAAATGAGTTTCGTTGGGCAAGATGACCTTCCTGGAGTCTGGGATGTGAAAACTGACAGAGATTGTAGGGAGAACTGGAAGGAAACAACAAAGTTATTGGGTAAACATGAACAATGACATGGACTGGGACTAGATACAATAATATAATTGCATCGTGCTCTTAACCGCTAATCGTCTATTTTATCTAGAGTTCGTCCATCGTGGTTCGATGATGACCACTCTAGGGGACTGAGGGCTTTGCAATCGGGTTTTGTGCCTCCTCGTGTGGGTGATGAGAACAATGTGAGCTCGAAATTTCGGCCGAACACTGGGCAGGTTAATCCAGCTGGAGCTACTGTCATCTTTTATTGACACATTAATAAACGAGAGGCTAAGTACGCTTGAACTTGGCTTGTCTTGGCTACCTATAAAAGGGGCTCAAGGTTCGACATCGGACTCGAGCAGAGTTGTGTTTACTGAGCACGTAAAGGCAGCACGGAAAAACCTTCTCACAGATACCCCCTACTACTGGTCCACAAATGTGATTGGACCAAAGCGCTCTGAGCATGCTATAAGCATGAAAGTGGCGCTATATAAAAGCTAGAACATGAAAAAAAAAAGACAAAGAGCAGATTTGAAGATAAACCTACGGAACAAAAAAAAACAATTACTTCTTTAGACAGCTTCACCTTCACCTTTAGCTTATAGAGAGAATTTTTGCTCTGAATAATTAATGAATGTTAGATTAAAGAAATATATTATGAAGACTCTTAAGAGCAAATTAAAGTACTCCACATGCTAGGACCAATGAGTACAAATGCATGCTGCTTCTTCCCTAGTGCTATTAGAGCATGAAAGGGGTTGCCTGAGTCAGCCAGGAAAACCAATGACTTGTTGGTTAACATGCAGGACTAGATTGACCTAGGAACACGCGTAGAATGTAATCGCCTCTTTGAAAGTAGCTTCTGTATTTTATAAGATAATAAATCTCGTTGTGGCATAATTCTGACCTGCCCTCGCCAATACAGATATGAAGCATCCATCATATTTATAAAAGCATGTCAAACTAATGGGTCTAGTTTAATCTACGTGATGCACAGTGTCAAGCATTATGAGTTTTTTGCCGTTGTGCAATGCAGGAGGGCGTGAAACGAAAAAATATATTATCATTTTAACAGCATGGTTTCTGTCCAGGGATTATGCAAGAGAATACTTGAAACTTCAAGCCTTCACTCAAATGGAGTTTGATGGTGATGAAGATCTTGTCAAATTCAGAATGGGGTAAAGAATGTATCATTACAGGAGTTTTATTTCAATTTTAAATTGTATTTTCCTTATAAAATGATTCCTTAAAGCTATGTAGATTAGACAACTTTCCAATTTTCTTTTAACGCCATGTGAGAATTCAGACTTCTATTTTTGGCTGAATCTTAAGTGTGGAGCGTATAGAATGACATGGTAGTCACGGTCTAGGGCAGTGATGGGCAAACTTTTTTTTAAATAGCGGGCCAAAAACTTATAGGACAAATTTTGACAGGCCAAATCTTTTTTTCTATTCAAAAAATAGGCTACTGAAATTTAATATTAGATTTAGCCTTTTAATTTCAAAATTTAACTAAAGCGATGCATAGAGATACCATAACAATTGTCATAATTTGGTTCAAATTGGGACGTAGGTATTCTTAAGAGTGGACTGAGGTGTTCACCAGTGAATCTATTTCTGACAAAGCTTAGTATATGTATCATTACTAAAAAAGTAGCATTCTAAGTACCCTAAACAGATGGAAAAAAAACTGGGTTTCACCAGAAAATTGCCTCTAGATAATTCCTAAGTTTGTTTTCCTTCACATCGGTCAGTGAAGTTATCCTCAAGGAACAGCTGATTGGCAAAAAGAAAAAATTGCTTGAAAGATTCATTTGTAGTTTTTCAGTTCCCAAATTTTCTCTCGAAGACGCGTCCTGCACTAAATCATGTTACTTCTTGTAGTCAAGAAAACTAGAGTGTTCCTATTGTATGAAATTAGGTCACTCTTACATTGTTTGTGTGTAAGGCACGGGAACGAAACGCATTTACAAGCATTACAAGCCATTAAACATTGAGGACTGTTTTGAGTCCTACAGAGAATGTAGGTCCCGGATACGCTTTTCTGCCTCAACGTGGCACTCGGGTGGAAACGATCATTTGAGGAAGTGATATGGCTAAATGAATAGCAAAACAAAACTCCTGTGGGTGTGTCCAATGGAATGCGAGAGCTTTCCCATTGCACGGTGCGGAGTTGAAAGAGAGCTTTCTCAAGGTTTCTCAAAGGACCATTACACTAATGGCGAGTCATGCACGGCTAGCTTGGTACAACATAGGATAATGGCGGAGGTTCCCGGGATACATGCATTCTAGTCCATGCGCCCGGGGTGCCAGATATATTGGAAATAGCAATGCTTTACATAGGCATTGACTTGGATCTCTTCCAGACAGAACAACAGATTGTTCAAGCAGGCTTACACATCTAAAGCTCGAAGAGCCTTCGGCTCAACTCTTTTGACAATCAAACGGCTAATTCATAAGCATTAGAAAAAAATGTTTATAAATGCATGCATGCTCTGTCATAGATTTTGTTTGGATATTTATGTCTCTTATAAATACTACGAGTTGTGCAATAACATAGTCATACTTTCGTTCATATTTATCTAGCGGGACCTAAGCTTACTCATCATTGAAGCTAACTGCAGTGGCGTAGCTAGGTATTGGCCCTCATTTCGGGGGCCCTGGTGGGGGGGCTTGACCTCTTTCGGGGCCCCTGCATTTAGCGTAATAATTAACGTAAAAACAACACTCCATTGGGAGAACCCCTCAAGTGGGGCCCCGAGAGAAGTTTCAAATTCTCCCCCTCCTTCCCCCACCCTAGCTTCGCCTCTGGCTGTGATGCTAATGTGATTGTTATCTTCTTATTCTCCAATTCAAATCTAGATGTCAAAATATTTTGTCACTAATTTAATTTCATAATCCTTTTTATTATCCAGACATTTAACTTAGCAAAGTTGACTCATACATTCTTAACAAATTCTACAGAAAAAAAGTTGCTTTCTTAGTAACATATTATACGCTACAAAATATCTTGCTTATGTGGCAGTTTTATGAGAATTACATTTTTTTAATAAACATTTTGCTGGCCTAATAATTCTTTTTTTTTTTGGGGGGGGGAGGGGTATTTTCTTTTCTCATCGGTCAAGGATCATTGAGCTTGAATGTGGGACAAATTGAACCTTTTCGGTCGAGGGCCAGATTTGAACCGCCCGCGGGCCGTAGTTTGCCTATCACTGGTCTAGGTGAAAAGACGTCCAAAAAGGGAGTTGATCGTATATATATTCAAAGCTGCTTTGAAGAAACCTGTTGTAAAGATCTGCTCGTGAGCTGTGTGACATTTTATAGCTACTGTCTTGTATCTTTCTCAAAGAAAAGTATATCTGCTCCATTAGCTACTGTCTTGTCTGTTGACACAGGTCTATCCCAGCTGGTTAGGTGGTTGGTTGTTTCGAAAACCTCCTGTTCAAATCCCCGACTCGAGCTTAGTTCTTCCATATTTCTATCCCACACCACAGGCCACAAAAGAGATTGGCCCAAAGCGCACTGAGCATGAAAGATGAGTTATATAAAAGTGTTAAAAAAGAGTAAACTTGATGTCAGTGTCGGGCCATTCATGTACGCCACTTTTCCTACTTCATTGTGAGTAAACTTGATGTCAGTGTCGGGCCATTCATGTACGCCACTTTTCCTACTTCATTGTGAGTAAACTTGATGTCAGTGCCGGGCCTTTCATGTACGCCACTTTTCCTACTTCATTGTGAGTAAACTTGATGTCAGTGTCGGGCCATTCATGTACGCCACTTTTCCTACTTCATTGTGAGTAAACTTGATGTCAGTGCCGGGCCTTTCATGTACGCCACTTTTCCTACTTCATTGTGAGTAAACTTGATGTCAGTGTCGGGCCATTCATGTACGCCACTTTTCCTACTTCATTGTGAGTAAACTTGATGTCAGTGTCGGGCCATTCATGTACGCCACTTTTCTTACTTCATTGTGAGTAAACTTGATGTCAGTGTCGCGGGCCATTCAAGTACGCCACTTTTCCTACTTCATTGTGAGTAAACTTGATGTCAGTGTCGCGGGCCATTCATGTACGCCACTTTTCCTACTTCATTGTGAGTAAACTTGATGTCAGTGTCGGGCCATTCATGTACGCCACTTTTCTTACTTCATTGTGAGTAAACTTGATGTCAGTGTCGCGGGCCATTCAAGTACGCCACTTTTCCTACTTCATTGTGAGTAAACTTGATGTCAGTGTCGCGGGCCATTCAAGTACGCCACTTTTCCTACTTCATTGTGAGTAAACTTGATGTCAGTGTCGGGCCATTCATGTACGCCACTTTTCCTACTTCATTGTGAGTAAACTTGATGTCAGTGTCGGGCCATTCATGTACGCCACTTTTCCTACTTCATTGTGAGTAAACTTGATGTCAGTGTCGGGCCATTCATGTACGCCACTTTTCTTACTTCATTGTGAGTAAACTTGATGTCAGTGTCGCGGGCCATTCATGTACGCCACTTTTCCTACTTCATTGTGAGTAAACTTGATGTCAGTGTCGGGCCATTCATGTACGCCACTTTTCCTACTTCATTGTGAGTAAACTTGATGTCAGTGTCGGGCCATTCATGTACGCCACTTTTCCTACTTCATTGTGAGTAAACTTGATGTCAGTGTCGGGCCATTCATGTACGCCACTTTTCCTACTTCATTGTGAGTAAACTTGATGTCAGTGTCGGGCCATTCAAGTACGCCACTTTTCCTACTTCATTGTGAGTAAACTTGATGTCAGTGTCGGGCCATTCATGTACGCCACTTTTCCTACTTCATTGTGAGTAAACTTGATGTCAGTGTCGGGCCATTCATGTACGCCACTTTTCCTACTTCATTGTGAGTAAACTTGATGTCAGTGTCGGGCCATTCATGTACGCCACTTTTCCTACTTCATTGTGAGTAAACTTGATGTCAGTGTCGGGCCATTCAAGTACGCCACTTTTCTTACTTCATTGTGAGTAAACTTGATGTCAGTGTCGGGCCATTCATGTACGCCACTTTTCCTACTTCATTGTGAGTAAACTTGATGTCAGTGTCGGGCCATTCATGTACGCCACTTTTCCTACTTCATTGTGAGTAAACTTGATGTCAGTGTCGGGCCATTCATGTACGCCACTTTTCCTACTTCATTGTGAGTAAACTTGATGTCAGTGTCGGGCCATTCATGTACGCCACTTTTCCTACTTCATTGTGAGTAAACTTGATGTCAGTGTCGGGCCATTCATGTACGCCACTTTTCCTACTTCATTGTGAGTAAACTTGATGTCAGTGTCGGGCCATTCATGTACGCCACTTTTCCTACTTCATTGTGAGTAAACTTGATGTCAGTGTCGGGCCATTCATGTACGCCACTTTTCCTACTTCATTGTGAGTAAACTTGATGTCAGTGTCGGGCCATTCAAGTACGCCACTTTTCCTACTTCATTGTGAGTAAACTTGATGTCAGTGTCGGGCCATTCATGTACGCCACTTTTCCTACTTCATTGTGAGTAAACTTGATGTCAGTGTCGGGCCATTCATGTACGCCACTTTTCCTACTTCATTGTGAGTAAACTTGATGTCAGTGTCGGGCCATTCATGTACGCCACTTTTCCTACTTCATTGTGAGTAAACTTGATGTCAGTGTCGGGCCATTCAAGTACGCCACTTTTCCTACTTCATTGTGAGTAAACTTGATGTCAGTGTCGGGCCATTCAAGTACGCCACTTTTCCTACTTCATTGTGAGTAAACTTGATGTCAGTGTCGGGCCATTCAAGTACGCCACTTTTCCTACTTCATTGTGAGTAAACTTGATGTCAGTGTCGGGCCATTCATGTACGCCACTTTTCCTACTTCATTGTGAGTAAACTTGATGTCAGTGTCGGGCCATTCATGTACGCCACTTTTCCTACTTCATTGTGAGTAAACTTGATGTCAGTGTCGGGCCATTCATGTACGCCACTTTTCTTACTTCATTGTGAGTAAACTTGATGTCAGTGTCGGGCCATTCATGTACGCCACTTTTCCTACTTCATTGTGAGTAAACTTGATGTCAGTGTCGGGCCATTCAAGTACGCCACTTTTCCTACTTCATTGTGAGTAAACTTGATGTCAGTGTCGGGCCATTCAAGTACGCCACTTTTCCTACTTCATTGTGAGTAAACTTGATGTCAGTGTCGGGCCATTCATGTACGCCACTTTTCCTACTTCATTGTGAGTAAACTTGATGTCAGTGTCGGGCCATTCATGTACGCCACTTTTCCTACTTCATTGTGAGTAAACTTGATGTCAGTGTCGGGCCATTCATGTACGCCACTTTTCCTACTTCATTGTGAGTAAACTTGATGTCAGTGTCGGGCCTTTCATGTACGCCACTTTTCCTACTTCATTGTGAGTAAACTTGATGTCAGTGTCGGGCCATTCATGTACGCCACTTTTCCTACTTCATTGTGAGTAAACTTGATGTCAGTGTCGGGCCTTTCATGTACGCCACTTTTCCTACTTCATTGTGAGTAAACTTGATGTCAGTGTCGGGCCTTTCATGTACGCCACTTTTCCTACTTCATTGTGAGTAAACTTGATGTCAGTGTCGGGCCTTTCATGTACGCCACTTTTCCTACTTCATTGTGAGTAAACTTGATGTCAGTGTCGGGCCATTCATGTACGCCACTTTTCCTACTTCATTGTGAGTAAACTTGATGTCAGTGTCGGGCCATTCATGTACGCCACTTTTCCTACTTCATTGTGAGTAAACTTGATGTCAGTGTCGGGCCATTCATGTACGCCACTTTTCCTACTTCATTGTGAGTAAACTTGATGTCAGTGTCGGGCCATTCATGTACGCCACTTTTCCTACTTCATTGTGAGTAAACTTGATGTCAGTGTCGGGCCATTCATGTACGCCACTTTTCCTACTTCATTGTGAGTAAACTTGATGTCAGTGTCGGGCCATTCATGTACGCCACTTTTCTTACTTCATTGTGAGTAAACTTGATGTCAGTGTCGGGCCATTCATGTACGTCACTTTTCTTACTTCATTGTGAGTAAACTTGATGTCAGTGTCGGGCCATTCATGTACGCCACTTTTCCTACTTCATTGTGAGTAAACTTGATGTCAGTGTCGGGCCATTCATGTACGCCACTTTTCCTACTTCATTGTGAGTAAACTTGATGTCAGTGTCGGGCCATTCATGTACGCCACTTTTCCTACTTCATTGTGAGTAAACTTGATGTCAGTGTCGGGCCATTCATGTACGCCACTTTTCTTACTTCATTGTGAGTAAACTTGATGTCAGTGTCGGGCCATTCATGTACGCCACTTTTCCTACTTCATTGTGAGTAAACTTGATGTCAGTGTCGGGCCATTCATGTACGCCACTTTTCTTACTTCATTGTGAGTAAACTTGATGTCAGTGTCGGGCCATTCAAGTACGCCACTTTTCCTACTTCATTGTGAGTAAACTTGATGTCAGTGTCGGGCCATTCAAGTACGCCACTTTTCCTACTTCATTGTGAGTAAACTTGATGTCAGTGTCGGGCCATTCAAGTACGCCACTTTTCCTACTTCATTGTGAGTAAACTTGATGTCAGTGTCGGGCCATTCAAGTACGCCACTTTTCTTACTTCATTGTGAGTAAACTTGATGTCAGTGTCGGGCCATTCAAGTACGCCACTTTTCCTACTTCATTGTGAGTAAACTTGATGTCAGTGTCGGGCCATTCAAGTACGCCACTTTTCCTACTTCATTGTGAGTAAACTTGATGTCAGTGTCGGGCCATTCAAGTACGCCACTTTTCCTACTTCATTGTGAGTAAACTTGATGTCAGTGTCGGGCCATTCAAGTACGCCACTTTTCCTACTTCATTGTGAGTAAACTTGATGTCAGTGTCGGGCCATTCATGTACGCCACTTTTCTTACTTCATTGTGAGTAAACTTGATGTCAGTGTCGGGCCATTCAAGTACGCCACTTTTCTTACTTCATTGTGAGTAAACTTGATGTCAGTGTCGGGCCATTCATGTACGCCACTTTTCTTACTTCATTGTGAGTAAACTTGATGTCAGTGTCGGGCCATTCATGTACGCCACTTTTCCTACTTCATTGTGAGTAAACTTGATGTCAGTGTCGGGCCATTCAAGTACGCCACTTTTCCTACTTCATTGTGAGTAAACTTGATGTCAGTGTCGGGCCATTCAAGTACGCCACTTTTCCTACTTCATTGTGAGTAAACTTGATGTCAGTGTCGGGCCATTCAAGTACGCCACTTTTCCTACTTCATTGTGAGTAAACTTGATGTCAGTGTCGGGCCATTCAAGTACGCCACTTTTCTTATTTTCATTGTGAGTAAACTGACGACCACCAGAATGTATTTGAAATTCTGTCCACTAATTGTAGAAATAATACCTGTTAGATGACTTGTTAGATGACCTGTTAGATGACTTGAGCATTGAAAACAAAAAACAAAACAAAACAAAAAACAAATAATAAAAGACGGAGATAAAGTAAAATTTTAAGGAATTCCATTTATGAATTTTTTTAAGGACCTAAAATAGAAGCATTTTCAGGAGTCTTACCGTATTCCTTGACCTCAAATCTGACAGCGCTAGTTGTCCTGAGCTGAAATTAGAATTAGATTCTCTATAACATGTGTGCATCAATAACATATTCATTTTTTACAAGCCTCGGTCAACTAAATATTAGAGGACTTTAGGAACAAATAAGCCAAGATCAATGAAAGATTAGAGGACTTTATGAACAAACAAGCCTATATCATTGTCTACGTGCAATTGTTGATATATCAGTGTCTACGTTTACTTAGTGTTTTATCCTTGTCTACGTTTACTTAGTGTTTTATCCTTGTCTACGTTCACACGTTGATGTATCCTTGTCCACTTTCATAAAGTGCTCTATCCTTGTCTAAGTTCACGTCGTCAGATTTTATTATTAGTTCATATATATATATTTAGAATTTGAGATGCTGAGTGTGTAGAGACGATTACAATCGCTATGGAGTTACATTTTCAAAATAATTGAAACAGCTGCTACTTGCAGGGTTACTGCGTGAAACTCATTACCAGTACGTTTTATCTCAAAGCAAATATAGAGGAACGCAAAAGAGATTATATCTTTGCACAGCTTAATTCTTTTATTAACTGTAATGGGCGTGTGAGTATAAAACTGTTAGTATGACGTAATTCATTAAACAAGCTGAGCGTTGTTAAGAGACCACGAGTCCATGTTGACTTCAGTGCATGAAAGAGTGGTTCAGACAAGACGTCCTGACACAAACGGACTCACAAGACGTATGGAGAAGACGTACTAACGTGACATTCTGACAAGACAGAGACGTAGAGACAAGGCTACCTAGGTCACCTTACCCCGTTGATGAATTTCGCCGTCACTGTCCAGTTGCCATACACAGGGTTTTCTGGGATTTTCATCACATCTTTTAGGATGAGATCTTTGGAGTCGATGACCTTCCGGCTTATGGTCATTCCGTCAGGGTTCTTTTAAAAAGAAATATGTAAGTGGTTCAGAAATAAACTGTATAAATTAAAAGCGTAACGTACAATACACGGAAACAGTAATTATCAAACTGTGTTGCGCGGAACACTATGCCTAAATAGGTGTTCCACGAACTACTGGAATAACAAACTAGCTGACCACCACGTGACTTAATCTCTAAAAAAAATAAGTAAAAGTCTTCCGCTAAATACTCAGAATGTGCGGAGTGTTCCGCTAAATACTCAGAATGTGCGAAGCGTTCCGCTAAATACTCAGAATGTGCGGAGTGTTCCGCTAAATACTCAGAATGTGCGAAGCGTTCCTCTAAATACTCAGAATGTGCGAAGCGTTCCGCTAAATACTCAGAATGTGCGGAGTGTTCCGCTAAATACTCAGACTGTGCGGAGTGTTCCGCTAAATACTCAGAATGTGCGAAGCGTTCCGCTAAATACTCAGAATGTGCGAAGTGTTCAGTTAAGGAAAAAGTTTGGGAAACAATGCTGACTAAAAAATCATCAATTTATAGGTTTAAGAAAGTTTATTATTCGGAGTGGATCGACGGTGCAAAGATGACGTAATTGAGCTGGTGTCTCTTATTAACAGACACGACAGACTAACATATGGAAGCGTGTATGACGTAATTTATCTTCTGTTTTAAAACCTCTGTAATCTATAAGATAAGATCGGATACGTATCATATTTAACCCGATTTGATTCAGATCCGTTACAATTCAGATCCAATTTAAACTGATCCCTTTTCGGATACGATTATATTCAATTTGATTGAGATTCAATCCAATTTGATTTGTTTAGATCCTATCAGACCTCATCCGATCCAACCCGAATAAAATGATTAATCCTAGACCACCATCAGTTTCCTAAAGTAGGGATAGGTTTATGTAATACTTGTTATGGACTTCTTTGGTAAAGTTTAGGGAATACACAAATATCACTCAGCTTAAGAAATACCTACACGTTATATGTTCTAACTGACCTGGATGTCCACTTGTAGTGGCCAGCTCGCTGGCCGGAAATGTTCGTTTAAAGTCATCACACGGGTAAAAACTGAAAATAAAAAACAATTTCCTTTAGATTCTGTAAAATCCAAGGTTCTGTCATCTTCTAGAGTCAGTTATTCTCTAGATTTTGTCTTCCTCTAGGTTATGTCATGCTCTAGATTCTATCTTTTTCTAGGTTCTGTCATGCTCTAGGTTATGTCATCCATAAACTTTCTGTCAACTTCTAGATTCTGTAAAACTCAAGGTTTTGTTGTACTATACATTACGTTATCCTCTGGCTTCTGTCACCCTTTAAATTCTGTCGTTCGGCGCATTGGGCGGCAAGCTGTCTCCACAAAAATAATCTGTCACTTGCAATGTATGAAGCCTCTTCCCACCTGTTGTCTAGTGCTCTGATGTCCTCATTGAAAGTGTGGAGCCACGTTATACGAGGACGACCCTGTTTGCGCTTTCCTCGTAGTGGCCTCTATGTCATCGCAACTCTTGGTATGCGTTATTTATTTTGTCGGAGAATACGTGCCGCAAACTTCATGCAACGCTCTGTAAAAATCTAGCTAAGTGGTCGACTCCCAGTTCGGCATACGATTTTCTTGTTTGAGACCCGATCTCTATAGCAGACTCCTAAAATCAGTCTTAGCCATCTTTATTAAGCAACATTTAGTGTTTGCTCAATTTTGGCAGATGACTTCCATGTCTCGTATGAATATGTTGCTGTTGCGATGATGATTGTGTCAAGTAGGTGTAAATTATGTCATCCTTTAAATTCTGTCATCCTCTAGGTTTTTCCATCCACTGCACTGCCACTTAGTTAACTTCTTATTTCTACAGTTATCTTGGAACCCTACAAGCAGAGAGTGCAGGGATCCACATGCTCGTGACTTGTATGTGTATGACACGTCCATTGCTGTTAACAGCTAGGTTTTCGTAGAAGACTTTTTTCATGAGAGGACTTGAGCCTGATGGTAATGATCTCAAAACATTGAAACGTAATTGATATTGGCAGACTGAGTTTGTAAAAAGAAATGGCTGATTTAAGCAGCGGCGTAGCTAGGATGGGGGGAGAATTTGAACATCCATCTAGGACTCCACTTGTTTTTTACATTAAATATTAAATATTACGCAAAATGGAGGGGCCCCCCACGATGTCAAGCCCTCGGGCCCCCAAATGATGGCAAATTTCTAGCTACGCCACTGGATTAAATTATATTTTTTAAGAAATCGTCTTTCAACAAAATTGAGTAAAAGTCTTAATGTCCCTAACAGGGCCTATAACTCAGAGTCGTACATATTAAAGTCTAACTAAATGAGCTTGATTAAACCTACTACTAACATACCCGACTGGTCCGGTGTGTAAACCGGTTTGTCAGTCTGGATAAATATATAACCGGGACTCTCGTTGACCAAGATGACAGCCTCCTTCTGAAAGTGAGGCTCATGGTCAACTGTCATGACGATGACATTGACAAAAAGTGGGGGCTGGGCGTTCTGCGGAAGGTCACCCACTGTCATCAACACCCTGGCCATTACACTTTCTCCTGAAATGAAAGAGAATTCATAACACAGATACATATCAGTATAAATATAACTCAATTACCTGCCCTCCTCTAAAATACGTAACATCTACTCCATCGCATAACAAAGAATCAATGCCACACTCGTTAGAAAGAGTTTTCTATTCTATTTTTATTACAATACCTCTAGTCAAATCACTCCTACGCGAAACCTGGATCTAGGAACCTGGATCCAGGTACATATACATGTACAGCTATTAAACCCACACAGATATTAACAATAAATTCATATAGAAAAATGCATCAATTAAAACCCACATTGTAATGTATATCTATAAATCCACAAAGAAATGTAAGTACATCTAAAAGACCCACTCAAACATGACCTTCGACACAGACATAGCATCTACTAAACCTACCCAGATATGTACATCTACTAAACCTACCCAGATATGTACATCTACTAAACCTACCCAGATATGTACATCTACTAAACATACCCAGATATGTACATCTACTAAACCTACCCAGATATGTACATCTACTAAACCTACCCAGATATGTACATCTACTAAACCCACACAGATATGTACATCTACTAAACCCACACAGATATGTACATCTACTAAACCCACCCAGATATGTACATCTACTAAACCTACCCAGATATGTACATCTACTAAACCCATCCAGATATGTACATCTACTAAACCCACCCAGATATGTACATCTACTAAACCCATCCAGATATTTACATCTACTAAACCCATCCAGATATGTACATCTACTAAACCTACCCAGACATGTACATCTACTAAACCCATCCAGATATGTACGTCTACTAAACCAACACAGATATGTACATCTACTAAACCCACCCAGATATGTACATCTACTAAACCCACACAGACATGTACATCTACTAAACCCAGACAGACATGTACATCTACTAAACCCACTTAGACATGCACAATCTAATAAATTCATCCAGACGAAAATGTGCCTTGGGTACTGGGTAGGTTTATTAGATGCATATGTCTGGGTATGTATGGATAGGTCAATTAGATCATTCAGTTGTATCTCTCAAGTAAGTTGTACTCCTTTACCTAAATCAAGTGCAGCCTCTCTAATGATTAAATAATATTTCCTTTGTTTACACTTTCAAAGTCCACCCTTACCTTGGGGTACTGTGACCGTTGTTTCTGAGAAATTCCTCTTCCTCTCCGGGTAATCCGTCAAGTAGATCTTGAATGTAACGTCGCCCTCCGCTTCAAGGGACGTCACGCTGAACACCTCCTCAGTCTCTAGGCGCAGAACGCTCGGCAGAAGTACAAAGTGGTGAGAACTGTGGGAGGAAACATATTTGTAAACAATTTGTTTTCCCTATCTTTTCAATCTCTTGTTTAAAAGAAAAGTTTGTAAACAAATAAAAAATAAAAGCACTAATATTATTTGAACCCTGTACAAAAATGAGATATGCATACCCTAAACACGTAGATTATCAATAATCTAGGACAGTAGTGTTGAAGATAGGATGCTTGAGTGATTTTTTTTTAAATAATGAAATATATAACTTGAATATCTTATCTTATCGTATCTTATCTTATATAATAAATATATATAATAAAAGAAGATGATTACGTCCTACGAGTCATGCATTTTAACCAATGACCTAAAGTCTGCCAAGTCACTGGTTTTCCAGGATAGCTCAGGCAACCCTTCCATGCTCTAATAGTACTAGGGAAGAAGGAGCTTTTGTACAAATTTGTCCTAGCATATTAAATGGTATGTTGCAATTCATCTTTTAGTGTTTATGAGTATTTTATTAAATGTTGTTTTTGTATTTCAAGATTTTGGTTCAGTGTTTTATGAATAATTTCCACTTTACTTTTGAGTCTTCTATCCTGAAGGCTTTCTAAATTTAGTGATTTTACTAAAGGTGTTACTCTAGCCAAATGTGATTATTCGTTTGTTAATCTGACTGCTCTGTTTTGTGTCTGTTCGTACTTTGTGATTATTTGTCATCATTGTTAATACATGTTCGTCCTGTACCTTTAATAATAAATACTAGTGACAAGCCAGATGCCACAACGAGTGGGGGGCAGCTAGACAGAAAGGACCAAACAATCTTGGCACAATTCCGCACTGGACACTCTCCGATAGGAGTCTGCTTCGCTAGGATCTGAGAGAATCACAAAGAAGACGAAACCGTAGATCACATCCTCTACGACTGCAGGGTGCTCAGAAACACTATCCTAGATACGACTAAAGTTGAAACAGAGCTGGTGCATGCGGGGGTCTCGCCTTGTATGGAGTCAAGCGAACAGAACACTGCCAGATACCTGGACCGTGCTGTAATGGATTAATCGCCGTACAGAGCCTTAGTGCATGGAGGCTTACAAATGGTGCAACACTAGTTCAATAATACATATAGGTCCACAGAAGAGTTGACTCTAACAGGGAAGCATGTCCTTACCATTGTCTCAGGTAGAAATCTGATTTATTATATATTCCTGAAATAATCAAAATCTTTATTGCACATTTCTTTTGTGGATGAGACAGAATCTATACTATACATACAATTATATAGTATATCGTATAATAAAATTTATTATAAAAAGCCAGGGGTTTCCTAGATTATCACAAGAACGTCCCCAACGCCAAAACGTCATGTACCGACATACAGTAGAGCCTCAGCCATATCAAGCTTTGATATCACTTGTGGGAGCTGAAAGCGCTCTTAAAGACCCTAACTGATTAAAAGGGGGAGGGGGGGGGGTAAATGTTTTTTGGGTTGTTTTTTTTTTTTCATGATGGTGAAAGTTTCTGAAAAACTGGTATATTATAAAACCGTTTTCAGAGCCTACAAAAGAAAATATGATCTGTTGATGTTAAGTAATGTAAGTTCTCCTTTCAGACCTTGCGATCTATAGGGCAGATGATGTAAAGATCATATGTTTCTGTGGCTCACGGTTGAAGAGAGTGTCATGTGGCCAGCACAACGACCAACCGCTTTTACTTTTCCCCAGCTAATGTAAGGTACACATTAGAGCTGGGTGGACTCAGATGCGCCCAAAAATCCCGAAATTAAATACCCCATAATTCAAACCCGTTACCCGGGAACACCCCCCCCCCCCGGTTCGGAAGCCGAGCGCTTTACCCCTCAGCCAGTGCGGCTCTCTGATGTTATGTATGTAGCTGATTTTATAAATCTTTTAACTATTGATAGAAAAAAAAAACGAAATTATAAAGTGATAGGAATATATTAACATCCATTTTACAATGATTTGATGTAGGTAACTAGCTCACTGCATTACGGTTCAATAAAAAGAACAAAGTAACGATAGTTTTAATTTAATTTATTATTTTTTTAACGAATTTTTTAGGAGGGTGAAGGTACTTGAGCTAATTACTCCGACACCGATTCTAGTGACGCCGCTGGGTATGAACAAAGTGAAAACAGTACAATAACTAAAATATTTTGTATTTAAATCGATTACAACTTTATGAACCCGGTGGAGGTCTATAGTTTCTCCTTCTATTAATTTAATTGTATTGCATCACTATTTCAACGAGGCTTTCCAAGTGGTTTCCGCACAATTATGTTCTTCTATAACCAGTCCAATGTATTATTTCTAAACAAGACGGTGCTCACCTCTTTGTGGAATGCTAAAGAAAGATGTGTGTCAACTGATGTAATCTCCACTAACCCATGTCCGAAATGTTAGCCAAATTCAATTTTTAGATGAATATATTTTGAAAGATTTATAACGGTCAAACAATAGTTTTACACTGTTTGGCCTATTAGGTCGTTTTTTTTCTCCCAAAGATAGAACATAAACTGTCAAATTTATAGGAACATCATTACAGCCGTTTTTGAAATGTCCGTTCAGTTTTCTATTTCCACGCAGACTTTTACTTTTTGAGTCTCTGATGAGTTTGCAAAGCTAATAGGAGTCATTGTAATAATGTAAAATAAAAGATAATCTACACACAATTAAAAACACTAAGCCACATGTCCGGACCTCATTAAGACAGACTTTCTTAACGATTGGGGGTGTGGCTGTCGGAACAGAACCCCCATGTTTCAGCAAGGACTACCTGTAAATCCGCAGGTGTCAGTCAGTAGGTTACCTTGCCCAAGACTATCCAGAGACTGCTCATTAAGCTTTATTCCTGGCTACAGTCTCCAGGTAACAATCGCTCGGGGTTAAAAAAAACAACAAAACACATACACGAAATGAAGCCAGAATTTTAACGTTGTGAATCTGTGTCCAGACGTTCATGTCTCGAGTGCAGTATGTCTTTCAGTAGCCTTCCGTATCTCTATATAATAGGATGAGTGATATAAATAGAGATCTATAGAGATTAATTTAATGACAGATTATTGAAATGGAAATATGTAAATTAACTCTTTCTTTCCTAACTGAAGATACCAACGTTGCTTTGATTCATTAAATTAAATTAATTTTTGGTTTTATAAACTTTAATTTGTGTTTATATAAATAGAGCATGCATTGTTCTATAATTATATTCCTAACATAACATTTCCTGATTACTTACAAAAGAAATTTTAATTTAAGTTTAATCATAACAGGCAGGGGTGGACTGGGTGTCAAAATCAGCCTGGGCATTTCTATACAATCCAGCCCACAAATTCTATATCATATGATGGGCATCCATTTCTAGTTCTTCCTGGCCTCAAAATCATTATGTTTGATAATGTATCGATACGCATGCATAAAGTCAACTCTATATCTAAAAGAAATATAGGCGTTATGTTACTTTTTAATCGCTAGGTATGTAGGCCTTAAGCCTTAAAAGAATGAAGACTACTAGGAGCACTGTCTACGAATGAAGGCTATTACATTATTTTGGAAAATGTGTTCAATTAAAATAGTATTACACTCTAGAGTCTGTGAAAGGTTCGTTTTTAAACACGACGCTCAGGGGGCCTTTTTATAAGAGATTATTATAAAAGCTTTAACAATTACATATGTGCCATAGTGACATCGCTGCGGCCATTTCGGTGGCCATACCGGCCCATTTGGGTAACTGCCCACTGGGCATTTGCCCAAATGCCCAAATGTCCGCATCTGATAACAGGGCAGAGAAACACAAATGAGCAAAATGAATTATTCCACCGGAACATAGAAAATAACTACGGAGTGAAAGAGTTAATGTTTTGATATTTTTAAGCTTTCTTTTTTTTGGAGGAGAGACTGAAGATGAAACTTTTGTTAAAGATTGTATGCAATTTAACGAAACGTTGGTTGTTATGTTTTTCGTGTTTCGGACCGATTATCATAGATCATGGCACAAATTTCGGGATCGCTAGGGTGCCACTGAGTCCAGCCAGCTCTAACGAAAACCTGACATCAGTTGGGTAGAAGTAAAGGAGGTTGGTCGTTATGCTAGTCACATGACACCCTCGTTAACCGTGGGCCACAGAAACAGGGGCCCATCGAAGACAGGAGTAGACGGCAAACTGAGAACATAATCAAGCCCAGGTAGACAAGGATTTGTCTGTGATGGATGTAACAAAATGAGTAGGTCACTGGTTGGTCCGTATAGCCACGTTAAATACTGCACTACTTCTTAAAATATTCAAATAGAGTGGTCAAGTTGTAAAGTGCTTGGATTCCGAAACAAGATGTCCCGAGTTTGAATCCTGTTGAACCCTGTCGTCATCTTTGAGTTTGAGTTTTTTGCACATCGGCACAATTTAGGCCATGTCGTGCCCGTAATCTTTCAAGGATTACTCTCCCTTCATATCACCAGAGCTAAATTCCATACAGTTAAATCATTAAAAACAAGGTCTATTCACAGTTAAAATAGTAAAGTTAGTAAAAATTTAACAATTTAGTAAAAATCTTTTGTAAGTATCATATGTTCACAATTTCACAAATCATATCTTCGTAGACAACCCCACCTCCTGGACAAAGTCCAGTACCTTCCCCAGGGTCGACACAATCGAACAATGTTTTTAAGTTGTGCGCCTCGGCATCTTTAGGGCGTCTCCTAGTTCACCCAACTGTAACGACTACCTGACATTTGCTGGGGACATTATTTATTTTTTATTTAACTTTTTGAGGTGGTCAAATGACACTATTGTTAACCGTTGGATATAATAACAGATGGGTTTCACATTATCTGCCTCGCAATGTCCTGAAGGTAACTATACTTTATTTGTATGTGTAAACCTGAGAGCTGTTTAAACCTGCTTAGTACTAGATCTAGTAATACATCCAGTCTGTTTTCACCTTTCTGCTAGTATACTATCATCATTGGCCTCCTTCAGTCGTAGAACGACTATGGTTCATCTCAGAGCACACTTCCTCATGTGGTTGTGGAGCCCTATTTTGGAGAAACACTCCCGTCCACAGATAGCGCAGGTTGAGGTGGCTTTTGCTTCGGTGGTAGAGGAGCTGGCCGTTTTTCGGATTGTACGTTTTTCTTCCTGAGCTGAGACCCATGTACTTTCACTGTCCATAGCTGTCTTGGTCACTGTCTCTCTCCATCTGTTGCGGTCTAGAGCTATGTCTTCCCAATTGTCAGTATTGATGTTCACTGATTTGAGGTCACGTTTTATTACATCTATGTAACGGAGGTGGGGGCGACCAGTTTTTCTTGTGCCAGTCGCGAGTTGACCATAGAGGATGACTTTTGGGATGCGCTTGTCCTCCATCCGGCGAACATGTCCAAGCCAGCGCAAACGGCGTTGTCTGAGGGCTGTAAAGATGCTGGGAATACCTGATCAAGCAAGGATCTCAGTATTGCACACTTTTTCTTTCCATGTGACATTCAAGATCCTACGGTATACTATAAGACATGTAGAAATGGAAAAAGCAGAGCTCAAATGTCGGTTTATTTTATGCAATTTATAACTTTCTAAGAACAAATTATCTTTAAAAAATGTGCCCATTTATATTTCGCCCACCTAGAAAGCGAATTGGGGGTTACAGCATAGGAATATGAGATCAGCTTCCATGGTAAGCGCTGCTCTCGGCCACTTACAGCGAGTGGACCCACGACCGGGAGCGGTGCGCTATGAACGTGGTACGGTCTCTTTAATTCCCAGTCTATGACCGCTACTATTGGGAGCCCTCAGACAGGACAGGAATGAAGAGACCCATGTCCAGACCTTTTCGTTGGATAAAAGCCTTTCTAACGATCAATGGGATCTCATTTCATTTCGTATTTGTACCTCTTCCATCCTGTAGCCTTGACACGAGTGCTGGACATTAAAATGGCCCATAGGTCAAATTAGGTTGGGCATCCCTGGTCTAGACCTATTACAAATTTAATTACATGACTGATTTAAACTAATTGTTCCACGAGGCTTGAATAGGTCCAACAAATACTAGAATAATTAACTAGTAGGTTATCACGTGAATTAATCTCTCTAAAAAAATGCAAAATGTTCCGGGAGATTATCAGAATGTGAGAAGTGTCCGTTAATCAAAAAGCTGGGAACCGTTGATTTAAAATGTTCAATCTTTACATTTTTTCCCCGTATTTGATTAATAAAAATTGACTTTTAAAATCCCAAGCAAACGATGATTCCTATTTACGTAAAACTATTTAACGTTTATATTCACTCTAGGTATGCACTACGAGGTTTGGTCCATTGGAATTTTATAACCCCTATTTATAATAACAAAGGCAGAAAGAATAATCCAGAAAATAATAACATTTCTGTCATGTTTATGGAAAATATTCTTTTCTTTTTCAAATGCAAGGTGGGGATTTCTCATTGAGGACACTGAATTGTTAAAAGTAAACCAATTGGATTTTAGACAGAGTTATTGAACAGCCGAAGCTACTTTATTCTTTATACCATAAGACTTAACAAAGAAATACTATTTACTTGTTTATTGACTTGAAATTAGCGTTTCTGTTTATCCAAATAATAATTGTATGGGACAAGATCTTTAAACTAGGTATTAAAGGAAATTGTCCTTAAATGTATACCTACCTTATATAATGATATTAATTCATTAGAAAGTATAAATGCAACCATATCACCAGGGTCGGACTGGCTATATGGGCATTTGGGCAAATGCCCGGTGGGCCGGTACCCAAATGGGCCGGTTGGGCCACCGAAATGGCACATATATCAAATTGTTAAAGGTTTTATAATATTCTTATTATATTATTATTTTTATTTGTATAACAGGCCCTCTGAGCGTCGTGTTTAAAAAAAGTCTTTCACAGACATGACAGTGTAATACTATTTTAATCGAACACATTATCCGAAAATAAAATGTAGAATGTAGACAGTGCTACTAGTAGGCTTCATCTTTTCAGGGCCTACATAATTGCTGATTTGAAAAGACGCTATATTGCTTATTAAGATATACAGTTCACTGTTTGCATGCATATCGATACATTATCAAAGTTAATGATTTTTAAGGACCGATACACCTAGAAATGGATGCCCATCACATGATAGAGAATTTGTGGGCCGAAATTTATAGAAATGCCCGGGCCGATTTTGACACCCAGTCCACCTCTGCATATCACCTACATTTAAATGGGACATAGAATGAAGAGGAGAACATTTGAGCCCTATGTTATTTTCACTTTAAACGATTTAGATTCATACCTAGAAAACAATGGTTCTAAAGGGATAAACCCCAAAATTTTTGGCCATACATTAAAGCCGTACACATTCCTCTAGGCAGATGATATAGCAATTTTAATTTTAGCTACTATAGCCAAAGATTTACAGCTAAATCTAAATATTTACAATAACTACTGTCAAGAAAACCAATTAAGAATAAATGAGGATAAGACTAAAATAATGATATTTGTCTTAAAAAGCAAGAATAGCACTTTTGGAATCAGTGGTAATCCTTCAGAAATAGTGTCCAATTATAAGTACCTTCGTATTATTTTCCCATCTAATGGATCATTCTTAGAACATAGGAAATAGTGTAAAACAAAAGGTGCAAACGCGATGTATAGTCTGCTAAAGAAATGTTATGCATTAAGTCTACCAACAGATAGCGTGGCCGAGAGGCTAAGTATGCTTGAACTTGGCTACATGTGTAGGGGGCTCGAGGTTCGACACCCGACTCGGGCAGAGATGTGTTTACTGAGCGCCTAAAGGCAGCAAGGTAAACCTTTTCCCTCCCCCCCCCCCCCAACTGGTCAACTAATGAGATTGGACTCATAAACATGAAAGTATAAAAGCTACAGCCAAATCATTACTTTTTTTAATCTAATCGTGCTTCCGATTACTTTAGGATGCGAATTATGGAGAATGGAAAAATGTAAAATGCTTGAACATACACGTTTAAATCTTTTTTTCAAAATGATCCTTAAGTTACAACGACACACACATATTTACATGTTGTTGTTTTTTATTTCAATACATTTGAAGTTGTTTAATCGAGGTATTGCCCTTTTGAAAAAAAAATGTTTTCTTGTTAGAAGTACACTTGCTTGGGAAGACTGCCCATCCTTTTTTAAACAAACTACCATGCAAAGATGTTTCTAAAAAAAAGATAAGAAGTAGTAATAAGAAAGTCCAAGTACATCTAGGCGGTCATCATTGAACGAATTATGAAGATATGTCCATTTTTGTACTCAAGAAATAGGCAATGTTTTTCATTATCGGTTGGTGTGTGAGCATTTTAAACTATTCGTATGCAGATTTTCATATTATGCAAGTGGTGTTTGAATAGACTTATCAAACTGTACTTTCAGACACTTAATCAAAGAAAAAGGCTTCGTTATAGAGGCTGAAAGAGAGATTGGCACTTACAAAACCATCTGAATATCTAGATCTAGATTTTGTTAAAATTCTAGATATAGATCTTTTTTTCTAGATCTCTTTATAGTTTAAGATCTAAGTTTTAGTTATGAGTTTTATAGTTATAGAGGTTTAAAGTATATCTAGTTAAAGATCTAGATCTCAATCTTTAAACATTTCTTGACTTTTTTGTCGCGATTTTCTTTAATCCAGTGTTGCCCAAAATACGGCCCGTGGGCCACATCCGGACCGCGACTTGATTGCTAACGGCCCGCCAAAACGTCTTCCCAATGTGTAGAAAATTGCCCACAAAAATAAAAAAAATTTAAAGAGTTGAACAATAAATCTTTCTCTATGTTAGGATCTCACTAATTCTGATTGATTTGTACTATAACCTTTAACATTTGTGCGTTTACGAAATGGAACTCTGTAGAATCTAAAGTGAACGGACCTTTACTTTAGTTGTGGAACATGGTAATAAGCAATAGACCTCATTCACCAATCATAAACAAAAAACATTTAGCCACGTGATGATATTGATAAAACAACTAAAAAAAACTCACGTGATAGCCATTGTGTATAATGTAATTTGTATAGATGAGAGAGAAAATCACGTGGCTAAATGTTGTTTGTTTACGATTGGTGAATGAGGTCAATTAACATTTTTGTCTTCTAAAGAAAGTCTGACTGTTTAAATAAGAAACACATTAAACGTCTTTATCAAACAAATAAGGCGACAATATTAGTTTGAGCTGCGAATAAAAGATTGTTAAACCACGTCTAGAGATTGGTGGATTTATGAGAATATTAACCAACCAAGAGATGAATATGAGTTGGTGGTAAAGCTGGCTACAATGTTGCTCACATTGTGAGTAGAGAAATGAAGCCATTTTCATAATCGTAAAAAAAAATATACTTCAAATTTCTCATTAATTAATGTAAGTACTAGATCTACGGGTTTCTTATAGTTTCAAGTCAATTTTATTAGGTTTTGTATCTTTTTGGCCCACGACACGAGTGTCGGAAATTGAAATGGCCCGCAGGACAAATTTGGTTGGGCTTCACTGCTTTAATCAATCGAAACATGACCATTAATACTTCATGTTATTACGTCTCCCGGGCATGCTATTCTGCCTCAACGTGGCACTCGGGTGGAAACGATCGCTAGAGAAAGTGGTTAGGCTAAATGAATAGCAAAACAAAACTCCTGTGGGAATGTCCAAGTGAATGCGAGAGCGTTCCCATTGCACGGTGCGGAGTTGAAAGAGGGCTTCAATGTCCCTGTCGATAATCCATGCGCCGTTCCTTAAGAGACCATTACACTAATGGCGAGTCCTGCACGGTTAGCTTGGTACAACATAGGAAAATGGCGGGGGTTCCCGGTGTGCTCGGCCTTCGGCCATGTCTTCTAGTCCATGCGCCCGGAGTGCCGGATACGTCGGAAATAGCAATGTCTTACATAGGCAATGACTTGGACCTCTTCCAGACAGAACGTTTCGTTCAAGCAGGCTTACACGCCTAGAGTTCCAAGAGCCTTCGGCTCAACTCTTAAGACGATCAAACAATTATTAAGTCGTGGCCTAAACCTCTGCAGGAATGGGGTCGGGTAGGGTTCTAACAGGAGACACTTAAGAGGACATCCCGGAGAGCATACCACACAACCAGAATATTCTTTGTATTCTAAGCTAGATCTCTAAAGTAGAAAAAAAACCTTCATTTTTATTATGAAAGAATTTTAATCCAAAACTATTGAAGCTCTGTGTGAAGTCTTGGTGTAATTACAATAAAAGGAGGACTCGCTATTATATGGTTTAAAACAAGTTGTTGTTTGTTTAAATCACAGTCTGTCTGATAAACACGGATCCATGGGCGGACATTGGCGGCCACCTTTGAGTTTGTGTGAAACACAAACTCCTTTTGTGATTTTGTATATTGTTATTTTAATATTTAAGTTTATTACGTTAATGTGTGCAGCCGTGTTACTAGAATAGAGTGTTGAACCAGTTCCTACTGAAATCTATCTGTGAGACCGCAGGAAGCGTGATATTTTTACAAAGCTTATATCAACTCACTCTGTCTGGTAAAAAGTTTGAACACGTTATTACTCAAACACCCCTTCTTGGATCAAGCTGAAATTTTGCACAGTTATTCATTATATTTTGTTTGATATTGAAAAAGGAAAATATCTTTTTACTGTTGAGAAATATAGTAAATGTGGAGTTCTTTCCCTTAAATAAGCATTCTTTGTTCTTTTGAAAGGATTTTTGGTTAAATTTTCACTTGTTTTGTGATAATCATGTCTCCCATTTCTCCAGCATTGATTCCTACCACATATTGTCATAAACTTAGTACTCTTTAAATATTCATCACATTAACTCTTTCTTTCCGTAATGATCCGACGAAATTATTCATTTTGCTCATTGGCAGTTTACTTCCCTGTTGGGATTAAACTTCCATAACTTAGTAATCAGAACATATTTTATTTGCTATATTAATTAACACGAATTGATATTTATAAAACCAAAATATAAATATAATTTAATGTTATTGCACAAACAATGGTCGATTAGGAGTGAAGGAGTTAAATTAGAGTTACATAAGAGAGTAGTCAGTCATGCATTCCGTACATCCGGCTCCTTTGAATTTAAGGACGATATCTTTCCTTATAGTACTGCGGCCCATTTCTCGCGTGTTGTCAATTTGTCTACTGGTTGTGCACTGGTCTACGTCAGCGTCTAGACGCAATTGGAGATCACTCTTCTTTCGCTTAATCTCTTCATTTGATCTCAACTTTTATGCTTTTATAACATACAAAAAACAAACTTTGTTAAATTGTTTTTTTTTTTTGGTCACACATGAGTGAGGTTATACATAATCACTTTTCTGATTAAAAATGTATTACATGACATTGGAAGTGGTAATGACCTAGCTTTAACATAAACCTGGGATGTTGTATAGACTAGCAGCACTAGGGCCCAGATAACAGTGCAGACATGAGGGGCTCTATTTGGAGGATCTGGATGACAAAACTCAGATGTTAGGCTGGTGTCTGGTCATCGCTATAGGCTTTCCATGGACAACCTTATAAAAAGATCATACAAAATCATGCGCACAACACTAATATATATTGAGATGAACTTTATGAACAAAAATGTCTAGGAAAAATCTTGAAACAAAACAAGTCGTCGCGAAGTAGGCGACTTCTGTCGATCAAGACTAGAACCGAGCGGTACAAAAACTCGTTCGTTCCTTACTCAGTCAGACTATATCAACGCCACTCGTTGATCAGGAAACATGAAAAGGACCACGATGTCTGTGTGTAGTCGCTCAATGAACTGTTTATGTTGTGTCTCTTTATGTGAATGTTTCTGTTGTGTTGTCTGTATATGAGAAAAGAGTCCTTGTAATCACAACAAATTTTCATTAGGATCAATAAAGCAGTCTTAGTATAGTCTTAGTTTTGGTCTTAGTTTTAGTTTTAGTTTGAGTCCTCGTACGAGCGTGCCTATCACCTTTAACTTCTCTCACTAACTTTTGTACCCTAGCGCTACTATGTGTCACATGTCATGTTTATTATTTATTTTTAGTGGCCACCTAAAGAGGCTTAGCCGCTATTAATTCTGAGTGGTCAGGCGTCCGTCGTCTGTCCGTCCCGTTAAATTCTCATAAACTAGAAATACAAATTAAAATATGGTATCATATTTGAAACTTTTAAAGTTCTGATGCAAGGCTACTTCTATCTTTTCCAAAAGAAATCCGTTCAACTTTGAAAATTAACTATGCAAGGCGATTTTCATAAAAATACTTAGCCATTATTTGGGGGCCCGGGGGGGCTTGACCTCTATGGGGGCCCTTGCAATTTGTGTTATAGTTAACATGCAATTTAAAAACATTCATATGGGGGCCCCCCTCAAGTGGGGGCCCGGGGGGATTTTCAAAATTTTCCCCTCCCTTCCCTCACCCTAGCTACGCCATGGATTCCAGAAGAGTAGGAAGAGTCTTGGTATTGATGATGTGTTGTCCTGTTTGCTTTAAAGTAATAAGAAAAAAAGGCCAAACGATTTTTTGAAATGTTATTACTTTTCAAAAAAAGATTAAAAAGAATAGTGTTACAAATGACCAGTGACAGGAAGAGGTTAACGTGTGACCCCGGCGAGATAACACTGCAGCGGGTATTCTCTGGAATGTACATGTATCAACAAAGATAGGATGTGACGTGTCCTCACGTGTTGTTCCAGAAGATACTAGCAGTGTCCAGTGACAGATAGAGGTCACTACGTGTGACCCCGGCAAGATGACACTGCAGCGGGTGTTCTCTGGTATCTACATGTATAAATAAAGACAGGATGTGACGTTTCCTCACGTGTTGTTCCAGAAGGTACTAGCAGTGTTTGTGCAACTTTAGAGAAGCGATTAGGGACTCTATATAAGCCAGAGAGTTAATGTAAAAAGTTAGTCGTATGGAGTCGTTGGTAGAATCGTCGGTTACAGTCTTCGTTACTGTTGTCTACTGTGCGAGACAGTGGAAGAGAAATGTGTACGACTCGATGCAAGTTAACTAGGGTAGAGTTAACTGGAGTGGACTACTGTCGTTAAAGTCTAAACAGCGAACTACAGTGGACTTGAGCCGTTACAGTCGATACAGTCGATGTAAGACGTGCACGGCTCTGATTCGGTAGACTTGAGTACGACTTGGTTCAGCTTTGGGAGACCTGGAGCGACACTGGGAAGTGTGTCGTTGGTTTGTTCTGTGGAATACGGCTCGATGCAAGTTGAGAAGAGATGAATTGCAACGAAGTGAAGAGATGAATTGCAACGAAGTATAGCTAACTGTAAACTGACTGATATTGTACAGTCTTCTACGCTACATGTTACAGTGACGAATTGTTAGAGTTAATAGTCAATAAAGTTATATGAAGCTGAAAGTTGAGTCGTCAAGTTCTTTGCAGTGTTTTTATTTTTTTTTTGCCTACTAGTACATTTAGCCAGAAGATTCAGAAATACGTAACAATATAATGGCTTGAATATTCCTGGTCCACGGGTGAATTCGATGGGGGCCGCCTCTAAGTTTGTGTGATAACACATAATACAATTCTTCCTTTTAAAATGGGTGCGGGGAGATAACACAATTCGTAGCAAAACAGCTACTGGAAGCAGTGGCGTAGCTAGGGTAGGGGGAGGAGGGGGAAGAGAATTTGAAGATCCCCCCTTAAGTGGGGGCCCGGGGGGATTTTCAAATTCTCTCCAAAAGAGTGTCCGAAATTTGCTTTTAAATAAATTAAAAATTACGTCACTGTCATGTAATCTTGCTTTACACGTTGTTATATAAGTCAGTGACCCTGTTGGATGTGTTCCGTGTGGAGTTACTCTCAATTTCAAGGAGTAACTTCCATACCACCGTGCCGTGTTACTCTCAGGAAGTAACTTGGTTTACAGGGTAGTTTAATTCATCATCCTTATTATTTAAGAAGAAACCTGATAAGAGCACTGAAAACAAAGGAGACTATGAACGTGTGGAAGAAAAGTGTCACTATTCAGATGAATCATTTGTTGGGAAAGTCAAGCAAGTTTGTTACTTTTCTCTAATGCTTGATTCCACCCCAGATGTTTCTCATCAAGAACAGGTATCTCTAATAGTTCCTTACTTGGTGGTTGATCATTTCTAAATAAAGAGTCATTTATTGGTTACTTTGAAATTTTGAAACCTGATGGATAACATTATGAAGAACTTGCTCTGAAAACTCTTAAAGACATCGGAATGGACCTTCATCTGTGCAGAAGTTAAACCTATGATAACGCAGCCATAAATCCAAAGGCAATATTTCTGATCTGTGATAATCACTCTCTGAAGCTGGCAGCTCTTCATTTTGCTGAGATAGATCCGGCAAATGTCACATTTTTTTGGAACTGTACATGAATTGTTAAAATTTTTTTCCAATGATGAGAAACGGACGAAACTGATCACCCAATCCATCGAAAAAGCAAAAGAAGTTATAGAATGCTATGGTGTTACTGTAATCAAAATAACCAGAAGAAAGAAAAGACTTGATTGGGAGTTGAGTTCTGATGTAGGGCTGTCAATAGAACTACAATTCAAACGTGATGCGACAGAAGTGCTGGACAGACTTCATATGGAAATGAAGGACAGATTCCGATGGCTGCAAAACCATGTGAACACCTTTGGGTTACTTCTTGAAACAAGATACCTCTTGGAGTCTATGGATGATGACACGCTGATGAAAAACTGTGTTACTTTTTCCTGTTTGATGAAATACAAGCAAATCGCTTCTTCACTGATGGCATTGATGCACGAGCACTTTTCATCAACAAACAAGTGCCACAATCACCAAATGGACATATTGAGGAAGCTGGCTTCATATGGTAATTATGTGTGCCCAAACCTTGTAATCTCCATCCGAATACTGCCACTTCTATTGCGTCATATGAGAGATCATTGTCAAAGCTCAAGTTAATCAAAAACTATCTTAGGAGCACAATGACGCAAGAGAGGCTTAGTAGCATGGCTTTAATGTCAGTGGAGTCACAACTACTAGACAGTATCGATGTAGATGATGTTATAGATGCCTTTGCTGCACAGAAAGCACGACGTGAAGCGATATGAATTGAGATTTGTCACTTGTGCATTATTTTACCAATAAACAACGGTATTATTCATTACAAGTTTCTTAATGATTTTTTCTTGTTTATTTTACTGATTTACTGTACCAATGTGAATGTAGGCTTATATATTTATTAAGTACAGTATCTCATGTCATGGTGTTTAAAGTCGAAATGCTAGTTTCCTCCAAAGAAATCGATCCCCCCCGGGTCCTCAAAATCCCTTGTTACGCCCCTGACTGAAGGAAATTTAATGTAAGCAATCATTTTTATCCATTTTCTCACTTTGTTTATATTCACTTTAACTTATCTTATATTTATGTCTCACACTCTCTTAGATTTTGGTTCTCACCCTCTGTAAATCTTTTCCTACCTCTCTCCGCCATTCTTTTTTTTTCTTGTCTGTCTCCCTCTCTCTCTTTCCCTCTTTGTCTCTCTCTCTTCCTAACTTTGTCTCTCTACCTCTCTCTCTTCCTCACTTTGTCTTTCTGCCTCTCTCTCTTCCTCAGTGTCTCTCTCTCTCTTCCTCACTGTCTCTCTCTATTCCTCACTGTCTCTCTCTCTTCCTCACTTTGTCTCTCTACCTCTCTCTCTCTTCCTCACTTTGTCTCTCTACTTCTCTCTCTATTCCTCACTGTCTCTCTCTCTCTCTTTTAATATATCACTCTTCCCTTTCTCTCTCTTTCTATAACATAATCCTAATGTAGATGCAAACTGTCAAGCACGCGCTGGTAGAATGAGGTCTACATCCTCAGCGTTCTCATTGCACGGAATATAAGATTCTTACCGCCCCTCCCCTAATCCATTACTCCCCATTAAGAAGCCAGGTATGTTGTAATTTAAAATAAAAAAACTTAAACCAAAGGCCTTTTTTTTTTCTTTTGACGGGACAGACTATTTGGCCAATAAAATGTCTCTATCTACCAAAGTAAACCCCAGTCATCTGACACATTAAAACTAATTTTTTTTACTTTATTAAATCGATCTGTTTCTTATAGTCGAACCAATGTTACTCTAGGAACTGCTGTATAACACTAATGCAATAAAATAAAAATGGAAAGATAATGGTGAAAGAAAAAAAAAAGGGGGGGGGGAGATAAATAACGGGTGGAAAGGCAGAAGGCGGGAAAAACCCTACGGGAGAATCCAGACGACATCTGCTTACCTCGCTACTTAGTTCTCAGCTTGTCTAAACAAACTAAGGACAACTAGATTTAGGTTTTTTTTTCTACTTTCTGTGTTTGTAACTTGACGTTTATTGCTTCCTCTTAGGGCGTCAGGGTGTACGTCGGTTGATGAAGCGGACAGACAAATACGAGCAGACGAGTTTAAGTTTTTTTTTACAAATAAAACAAAAATGTTACTGTTATGTAAACAACATATTACGGACGTTGAACCTATTCCCTAATACTACATTTATTTATCTGAGTGAATGGGTCCATTTATCTATCGTCGGTTCCTCTGCAGAGAGTTCCTCTGTTTCTTTATTTCAAAGCTTCTATTAGCTCCCTCTGTCTGGTACAACTCTTGGACACGTTATTTCTCCCACTTCCCAATCTTGGTTCAAATAGAAAATGTGCACCTTTATTCTTTGTCCGTGACAACACATGAAACAATCTAAAATTAACCATGCAGTTAATTAATAATTAGAAGTAGACAATATACGAGCTTTAAACAGAGGAATCAGATTTATTAATAGATCTAATTAGTAGTTAAACAATATACGAGCTTTAAACAGAGGAATCAGATTTATTTTGGTTGGGTTCAGGAGAAGAAAGAGGAGACTTCCGACCTCCATTATAGTAGGTTTTTAAAAACGTATTGGGGAAATTTACGAAGGTATTAAAATAGAATTCAACCTTGTGCTAAGCAAAACATTGAGGGTGGATTTAAAAAAAAAAAAAACTATTTTAAAAACACTTCAGAGGATAAAAAAATTTAAACCTCTTTGGGTTAGTCATTAGAACTAATTTATTGAAGTCAAAAGAAGACACTGTGACGCAATCACAAGTATGTTTGTTTTAAAAATGTGCCTTGCACTTTACGTGCTTACTATGTACCGTATTTTAGGACCGCGCTTTGAGCAGAAGTCATTGAAATTAGGTCAACCTCGATTGAGCTCATTAAGCTCAGCCTCCGCGACTCTTTTATCTTCCAGTGTTGAATGAGCCATGAACGTTGTTTTTTAATTGCGTGGCGGGAATGACTCTAAACCAAAAGTGCAATCGATTCTTGTCTTGTCAGCTCTTTTTTTAAAACAGGTATTTCCTGAACACATAATTATCATTTGTTTTTAATTACTTAGATAGGTGTGACGTTTTGAAGCGTGTATCTTCTGGATATCACACAGGAGCGTTCTGAGGGCGCTCCTGTTTCACGCCGTGGGCGTAGATATTGAGAGAAGCGGTAGGCCTATATATATAGAGAGAGAAGTACAGGAAAGAACCCTTCAATTCGAAGACACCCTTTGAACGCCTTTTTTTTTTAAATATCTCTATTCATGTCATAACTTCATAGAAGGTAGATGGTGGATGGGCGGAGGAATCTGTACGCTGATCTCAAAAACTGCTCTAACGATTTTTATAGAAATTAAATAGTTGGTTTGTATATTGCTGAGAAAAAAATAACTAGTCACGTGGAGGAAAGCTCTAGTTTGACCGTTATGAGATAAATTTAAATTTGGCTACAGAACTAGTCTAGGTCTAGATCCAACATCCGTTTCGAAATAACTATCGCTTTCAGAAATTTCCTAATGTAAGGCTTTATTGATTCAAGAAATTAATTTAAGGAAAATAAATTTGACGCATCACCTTCCAAGTTCAAAGTCTAGAGTTAAAGGCCTTTAAAAGATTTGCTTATATTTTTTTTTACGTAAATCTAATATAGATTACATCTAGATTCTAGATCCAAGTGTAGATCTAGATCTAGAACTTTAGAGCTCTAAATTAGCAGTCTAGGTCTAGGTATAGATCTAGATATCTATATAATGAAAGTGCCAATAAAAAATAAAACAATTTCAATAGTTCATTGTTGCTTTAGCCTAGTGGATAGAGACGTTGGAACAACGAGCTAACAATGCCAAAGTACGGGTATCATACCCGGCTCAACCCAATTTTTAAAAATATATTTTATTATATTTTTTATGTTGTATAATGGACGAACTGTCATTTAAAAAAAATCTTTAAAATTTTTTTCTTGTTAAAAGATTGCTTCTTGTTTTATTTTCTCCATAATCGACTTGTGGTATACTTGATGTATCATATATAAAGTACTAATGTATACAGATACATGAATGTAAGAAAGCAGATACCATATAGCACAATCTTATTATACTCCATACGAAATTGTTTGTGTACGGGGCTGACTTTATTTTCACTGTTTGCACGGCTGACGTTCAGTGTGTAGCTAGGAATTTTCCATCATTCATCGGAACTTTGAATGATTTAAAATATCATAAATGTCCGAATTTCATTTTCTCTTCTGGTTTCTGAGATATAAACGGGACGGACGGACGGACAGACGGGCCTCACAAAACTAATAGCGTCTTTTCCCCTTTATGGGGGCCGCTAAAAATGAGTAAAGCGATTAACATTCAAATTGCATTTTTTTTTAACAAAGTAAATCTAAGAGGTAAATAATGAACATTGTTCGTTATAAAATAGACAAATCAAGCTTCTCTTTGTTCATATGAACTCTCCTGTTATTTATTTTGTTTACTACTAATAGTTTTAAAAATTGTGAATGTAAAAAAAAAAAAACTGCTTGTATATTTATGTTTTAAAATTAAATGTTCGCTTTTAGAAGATAAAAAATAGCTGTTGAACCAGAATTTTACAAGCTACTAATATCATGAAATCGGATTTTCAATATCGTTTCTCGTTTGTAAGATTCGAACACGATAAATCGCGAGGCCTGAAAGTGGTGCACTTAAACTCTCTACTGACCCAACCACCAACCCCCGTACTTTGTCCCTAGTTCATGTCATCACTCTGTCAAACTTTCAATGTACACCCACCGCATATTCATATAGTAAACAAAGTCAATGCTAAAACTCCATTGAAACTGTTTCATTCATACTAGCCCTATCCCAGCAGACCCAATACAGATAGAAATCTTGTATCTTTTTATACTGTTTGTTTGAGACATCCATCTTTGGTAGGCAGGTGGTGAACAGAAGTGACATGCTTAATCCCCGTGCCTGCGGGGGGCACCGCGATATATAGTTTCTTTTGTCCTCATCAGCTCATCATAGACAAAATCGGGGGGTCGATTCAACGCGTACCAATACGCTAAAGACTGAAATACTCGATAAAAAGTTCACCTAAACAATGACTTCTCACTTACTGTCATTAAAGCTTTATAACAACTAGATCTACACCCAAAACCATGAAACCTCTGAACATAAAATTCTGGTTAGAGTTTGGGTAAGCCCCGCATGTCTTTATCTCAGAACCCATCGTACTGCCAAGGCTTCATCCACGTAGTCTATGATTCTGTCTAAGAATTTTCGTTGATATTGACTTAAGCTAACAGGATATATTTACATAGCACGTTGCAGCTTCTACTGCCCAATTTCTCATTTTAAACTTATCTGTAAAGAAACAATTTTATTTTTGAAAATGAGGCATGCAGATTTCCTTTTAGCTGAAAAAAAAATGGTAAAGCTAGACATTTCTATCTGATAACTAGTTAACTAATACAATATGAAACTATTAGTTAACTAATATGGTATAAAAATTATCACTGTCACACAAGGATTTGTTTTTCTGACGCAAGGAAGTCTCATTCAGATATGAGATTCTAGTTCTATGTGAAATAGTAGTATAATTCACTGTGTGATATGAGGGTTCCAATTCAGTGTGTGAAATGAGGTTCTAATTCTGTCATTTGAGGGTTCCAATTCAGTGTGTGAAATGAGGTTCTAATTCTGTCATTTGAGGGTTCCAATTCAGTGTGTGAAATGAGGTTCTAATTCTGTCATTTGAGGGTTCCAATTCAGTGTGTGAAATGAGGTTCTAATTCTGTCATTTGAGGGTTTCAATTCAGTGTGTGAAATAAGGTTCTAATTCTGTCATTTGAGGGTTTCAATTCAGTGTGTGAAATAAGGTTCTAATTCTGTCATTTGAGGGTTCCAGTTCGATGTGTGATATAATGATCTTATTTCATGTAATTTGACGATATACATAAGCCTTTTTGAGACTTTAATTCCGTTTGATGTTATTGTCCTATTCTTGTGATATTCAATGTGATGGAAGTTTCAAATAAACTTCCTTAAAAATTCCAAAGCACAGACGGACAATGCCAAATCTATTATAAGCAATTTTAATGTCCGAAGAGTGCGCCAAAAACACCATAAAAACCCACCAAAAACATCAAAAACACCACCAAAAACACCAAAAAACAACGAATGGCTTCTCACTCTTTAGAGGTCATATAAAACAAAATAAAGTTCTCCTTTCGAACCATGCCTGTATATGACAGATAATGTAAACGCCATCTGTTTCAGTGGCCCTCTGTTAACGAGGGTATGATTTGTCAGCATAATGACAAATCGCGTTTCTTTTTCCCAAATTTAGGCCAGGTACCATTTTAACTGGGTGGACTCAGAGGCGCCCAAAGATCCCAAAATTAAAAATCCCTGTCTTCACCAGGATTCGAGCCCGGGAAATACGGATTGCAAGCTAGTGCCTTAAAGATTATAAAAACAACAAAAATTTACATTTAAATCCTATTCGCTGCATATAATGTCTAGAAAATATGTAGATCTATATATTCGAGATCTTGTGCATTATTATCATGCCATTGAGAAGAAAAATACCGTAATGAAAAAAAAAAATAAAACCCTTCTAACTAGAATTAGATGCATATAACGCTAAGAGATATAAGTTAAGTTCTAGTAATTCTTTAAGCCGCTTTAATTGATCTTCCATAGCATTAATCCTATTCATTTAGGTATTATTACTTATACGGGTAAAGCTCAAATCCTGGTGTAGCCTCGGATTTTTTATTTCGGGATCTTTGGGCGCCCCTGAGTCTACCCAGTCCATTCGTCTCCCGTGGGCCACATCTTCTGTCTTATAGATCGCGAGGTCTGAAAGGGGGACTTTTTTTTTATACTTTTACTAGAATACTATAGAGGAACATTTGTTAAACTGTTGTTCTCCAGAGTATTAGACAGAGGCGTAGTGAGCAAAACGTTCGTCAGGGGCAAGGCACTTTATTGGAGCCCCCACCCCATTTTCCCATGAAAATCGCATAGAAATATAGGCTGCGGGTGGCGCCCAAGGCATTGTGTTCCCCCTTGCCCCACCCTGAATGCGCCTCTGATATTATTTTACCTGTCGGATGTTTATTTATGTCTACTTAATACACGCTAACAAAAAAGAAGTCTGGGTCAGGATGATTGACAATAAAAACTCAGCGCCATCAGTAAACATATAGAATTATGTGAATATACACCAGAAAGATTAGCATTATGTTATTGTGAGAATGGTGAGGTATGCAGAACGAAATGCTGGTAACATATACATCTTGTCTTTTTAAATGTAAGCTCAGGACTGCACTTAGATTTGACATACCCCTAAGCTATCTGAGATATCTGACTCTTTGTAATCAACACGAGGTAATTTTTCCTTTCATCTGTCTTTAAAATGGTTGAAACTATCATTTTTAAATGTCTAAATGATATGCTTATATGTGGGATGTGTGGTCTAGAAGTTAAATACGTTTGAACTTTGCTTGGATGCCTGTCAATGGGACTCAAGGTTCGACACCCGACTCGAGCAGAGATGTGTTTACTGAGCGCATAAAGGCAGCACGTAAAACCTTCTCCTAGACACCCCCTCTCCCCGCTGGTCCACTAATGAGATTGGGTCATGGCTCTCTGAGCATGCTATAAGCTTGAAAGTTGCGCTATATAAAGGCAATAAATTATATTTGTAATTCATGTTCAATATGCTATGACAGTAATAGGTTAATTCCTGTTTGTATTACCTGTGTGAGACCGTTAGTTGTGTAATGCGGTGTACGCATTAGTCTTAAGAGATGTGCAAACAGGAAGTTTACTTAAAGTTCGTTTTGCAAAACATACAATATTTTTAACAGAAGATTGGAGAATGAAAGGGAGATAATTAGAAATAATATGTTTTTACTATATTTCCTGTTCGAGATGTGTGTATTTAGAGTGCCTATAAAATTGGGAGACTAGCTTATAGCAAGGCCCAGCAGTCAATAAGCTGTAAGCTTCATGTCGGCTAAATTTGTGCAAGGAGCTTTGCTTAAATCCGAACTGATACGTACTGTGTGTCAATACATTTATGCACAGTATGGAATAAAAAGTGCCAACGTTTCTGACATGACAAGCACTATAATGATAGATTAAAAAGAAAAGTGATGTTACTGTCTACTCATACTACCAATTGAAGTATCCAAACAAGTAAATACAAATTGGAATATTAAAAAAAAATAATTTAAAAAAATGAACAGAATTTTATCTAGTAAAGAATTTTCAAATTCGTCTATTTATTTGTATCTGGTATCAAAGGGTTCAAGGCCCGAGGTTTGTAAAAAAAGGATTAGCTCCTATTGTCTGTAAAATACTCCTAAATGAAATGCGTCTCAAATAGCCTCTGAAAACTAAGTCCAGCAGCTGGCTTGCTCGTGTGGCGTGTGAACAGGCGTCTTAAGACCGAGAGTTTCGAGCAGATGGAACTCTTCAGCCTAGTGAGGCAGTTCATCTAGGGGTATTCGACTTCAAACTCCCACTGTCTTTGCGATACTAAGGCTTCGTAGAGACAACTTCAGAAGAAACCTTGGTAGTGAAGCTCCTTAGACGTTAGAAATATCAACTATGATAGTCCTTGCGGAAGCTTCAGCAACTGAGTTAGTGCCACTGTAATAGGAAGGGTTCATTAGGATCACATCAACAAGGTCGTGTGAGTGGGTCCCTAAGGAATGCGCCTGGAGACAATTCATATGAGCATTCCTATTATCTCTCTAGATAGAAGGAGCCATTTATACATATATATAATATATATATTTTATTATTTTTTTCATTTTTATTTATTTATATATTATTGTTATTGTTATTGTTATTGTTATTATTACTATTATTATTATTATTATTATTATTGATATTATTATTATTATTATTATTGTAGTTGTTGTTGTGTAAAAAAAAACGAACTAATATTCATTCTCTTGTACTGCCAGGGTCGAGTTGCGTTAGAGAGAAACGAAATTCATTGTAGTCTCCCTTTAACAGTGTTCACTTTAAAAATGTTATGGTGATGTGGCCGGTCTGCTCCAGTACCGCCCTCTGACTGGCGACGAAGATGTTCTTAAGGATGTTAAGAGCATTGAAGGTATCTGTCAGGTCAGTTGACATTCCTGGAGATTTTTTGCCTGTAACCTGTGAGAGGCTTATCATCACAATTAAAAGACACGAATCAATTAAAAAAATAACCAATTAGTCAATTGATTATTGTAATTAATTATTTGGTTTGATACCCAAATAAAGGGGAATTAATCCCTCGTTATTAAACAGATACGGCTTAGTATGTAGGGTTTCGTCCCCTCAGTTAATTGACTCTTTAGTTCTCCAACACCTTTTGTAGAATGAAGTTGACCCTTTAAAAAAAATATTTATAGTACCTAACCAAACAGGAATCATATTAAAAAAATCTCTTTCGTTCTCTAAATGTTTCTTTTCTTTTACTCCCCCTCCCCTCCCCCCCAAACATGATTGCAGTGTATGACAAGTGAAATAGACTATTGAGTTACTCAAATGTTCTACTCACCTACAGGATACCGGAACCAGAAGAAGCAGTAGAATCCAAAACGTCTGCATGATGTCTCTCATTAAATCCTTGTCTAGAAATGTATTTCCTTGGCCACACTATGATATCCACTGGACCACAATAAGATATCCGCTGGACCAAAATATTATATCTGCTAGGCCACAATAAAATATCTGCTGAACCACAATATATCTACTGTATCACAATATGTTATTTTATAGACCACATTAATAGCTCCTTAACCACTAGATTTTAAATATTTAATTACAATATATCTTCTTAATCACAAATGTAATATACTACTTCACTTTGACATAGAAAGTTCCCGAAAAGAAACGAAAATTCTCCAGTCTTTTACATTGAAACACTTTTTTTTCTATAAATCTTTTTTTTAGTTGACACGAAAATCTTTCTAGAACAGATGGGATTAACAATGTTCTTCTATTTATCTAATATATAAAGCAGAAAGTAAGGCGAATGTATGTACCGAATAGAAATCAAAACCGTTTGACCAATCTTGATTAAAACTTGGCATAAATCTTCCTTGACCACAAGGCCTGAAAGGGGAACTTTACTTTTACTATTTAATGTTCCTTGGCCACAAGGTCTGAAAGGGGAACTTTACTTTTACTATATAAATGTTCCTTGACCACAAGGTCTGAAAGGGGAACTTTACTTTTACTATATAAATGTTCCTTGACCACAAGGTCTGAAAGAGGAACTTTACTTTTACTATATAAATGTTCCTTGACCACAAGGTCTGAAAGGGGAACTTTACTTTTACTATTTAAATGTTCCTTGACCACAAGGTCTGAAACGGGAACTTTACTTTTACTATTTAAATGTTCCTTGACCACAAGGTCTGAAAGGGGAACTTTACTTTTACTATATAAATGTTCCTTGACCACAAGGTCTGAAAGGGGAACTTTACTTTTACTATATAAATGTTCCTTGACCACAAGGTCTGAAAGGGGAACTTTACTTTTACTATATAAATGTTCCTTGACCACAAGGTCTGAAAGGGGAACTTTACTTTTACTATATAAATGTTCCTTGGATCATGGTGAATCTGTAGTGTATGTTCAATGTCCCTCCCACAACCGGATGGCCCTAAAAATAGACAAAAAGAACGTAATTGTATTTATATTTAAATAACGAAACTGTTCCCAGTAGTTTATATTGGATAGGAATATGTCGGCTGAACGGGTAAACCCCATTTTCATACTCTTTTATTTTCGTCTGTGCAAAGGCTGTGTGAAGGGTCTAGTGTGATTAGCGTAACTTGTTCTTAATATATTCCATAGATGTTTGAAGAGAAAAGAAACACAGGATTCTAATTAGAGCATGAAATCAAACTGACGCTCTCTTTAGACCAAAAAAAAAGGGTAAACAAATAATTCATATCTTCATAACAATGCTACAAGTACATTCAGTGGCGAAGCAAGGTACCCATGGGCCCGGATTCAAGAACATCTTGGTGGGCCCCCCTCCAACCAATAAGACAAATTTAGTGTGTGACAAAAATGAGTAATCTAAATGTAAAGACATTCCAATGTAAAGATTGTACCATTTTTTTAAAATAAGTAATCATGTCATAATGTTTGATTCAGTTAGGACTACATATAAGTAATAGTGTCTTAAAAGTCAATGTTTTTACAACTTCTTAACAGAGTTAAACGACTTAAAAGTGTTTCAAATGAACAAACAAATGTTCTTCCTAAGCTCTAATGTCGGCCCCAACTGGCCATGAGTTATGGGCCCAAGCGTAATGATCTCCTTCGCACCATGGTTGCTACGCCACAGTTGTGGGCCCCTATTGGTCGTGGGCCCGGGATCATTGAACCCCTTCGATGCTACGCCACTGAGTACATTTCAGTTACTTATTATTTTAGAACATCACTCTAAGTAGCAAGCACCATTTACATGTCGAACCGCTAAATCTAAATCCTGTCAAACTGGGCCAACAGCCCTTAAGTTTAAACTCTGTTTGCTCCAAGTATAATAGATTAAAAGAATTAAATCTCACCGCAGAGCGAATGTTAATACATATTTCGAATGTTGTTCACATTTAGAATGGATTGCTTAAAGCAGATTTGACCGCTTTGTCTTGTGCTGCACAATTTAAGAATGTTTCGTCCTAATGTTGCGCAATATGAGAATTAAACAACTTAATCCTGTGCAGTTCAAGAACTCGGTCACTTTATATTGCACAATGTACATTTGTAACTATTTTCCAAACACAAAGTTATTTGACAATAACTGTTACAAGCTATGTCTTCCTGCAGAACTTCTAATGAATTTTTTTACAAAACGTGTTCAAAATGTTCAGATTTAGCAGCATTTAGTTATTGAATAACTAAAACAACGAGCCTCGTCAACTCTGCAAATAAGCACGCATTGTTTTGGATTACAGACTTGTACTAAATTTGTTTCTTCTGAATTTTTACGACGACACATAAAGAATAGAGCCTTCTCTTCTGCAACCTCACTGGCCTAGATCCATATCCCGAAGTTTTAATTAACGCTTCAGCCAAAGTGGGCAGCTGAAGCCAGCCTCCTGTTCGCTAACTTCTCAAAATATTGTTATCTCTTTATTCCCCTATTTTATTGTTGCAGCTTTTAAAGGATGAACATCCATTAAACAAAAGATAAGTGCTGGTGTTGGGTAAGACTTACTGAGAACAGACTGATAGAAGCCTGATAAATAACGCGATTGCTTTATTGAAGATATATCTAATGGGTTCGTTCAACTTTTATTCCCCCTCTTAGTAACCAAAATTATCACATAGATCTTTATGTTCAAGAAAACTTAAAGTAGCAATTTTTTTTATTTAAACCGACTGAGTCTGGCTCTGGTTAATGATTTGTTAAAGAACGACATTTACTCAAGCCAATTTGGAAGCATTTTTGTCATTACAAAAATGAACTATCAGGCAAAGACTACCAATCTGAGAAGTTGCATTTGTGTTCCTTTAGTTCTGAAAGACATAGTCTCTTAAGTCCCCCAACAGTCAAGAAAAAACATAGCTCACGTCGTGTACTTTTACATTGCATCTTTTGCACCAAACTATTGGACTATTATTGGCTTGGAAAAAAGTCTTTGCAGGGTAACTTCTCAGATGGTTACCTTCAGACATTTAATATTGCATTTAGTATGTTCATTATTGTGTAGATCTGCAAATGTTTAATTAGGCATATTCATTCATAAAAAGTTGTTTATATTTGCAAAGCAATGCCTTAGTGTACTGCTGTCAGCCAGTGGCGTTAGTGGCGTCTAGTGTTTTTCCTTTGACGTCATATGGAAAATTTCATTCATAAAACATTCTAGCCAAATTAATTGTTTTATTAATGAAACATTTTCAAACCAATATAACTGTCGACCTCGAGTTTTCAGGATGGGGCCAATGAGTTGAAAAATTTTGTGTTGCTTACTTATATACATATACCTTGAAATTTTAAAGAAATAAAATAAATAGATTCGAAATACAATATAAATATAAATAACATAAAATCAATCATGGAAGCTCCAAAATTGATGAAACTATTTTAAAAATCATACAAAACAATAGGGTTTATTAAAAGAAATTTTACGAATCAAACAAAAGAATACAATTAAAATGTTATTTAACTTTAGTTAGCCCAATATTAGAATACGCATCCTCTGTCTGGTATCTCTAAACTCAAGAAAAACATATAAAAAGCTAGAAGAAATACGAAATATAGAGCTGTGAGATTCATAACAAACAAGTATTCACATTTCATTAGAGTAATACCATTAGTAAAACCACTAAATTTAGAAACACTACAGGACAGAAGAATAAATAGTAAAGTAGCAATACTACATAAAACATTGAAACATAATTTACAGATAGTTAAACAAAATCTAATAAAATTTTTAGAAAGACGAAAAGATGGAGGCACATTTCTTTTTCCATATGCCAGGACAAATTCGTACAAGTGCTCCTTCTTCCATAATGCCATTAGATAATGGAATGGGCTGCCTGAATCAGCCAGGGAAAAATTGACTTCGCAGAGTTTAAGTCACTGATTAACATGCATGACTAGGTTGACACATGAAATGCTTAGGACGAAATTATCTTCTGTTATTGAAGTAACGTCTGTAATTTATAAGAAGAAGAAGAAATAGTTTGAAATAGTGAGTATGCAATTTGCGTACGTCTCTTTAGTCAAGGAGTTCAGGGTAGACGCTGACAACACAGCAGACTATACCGTGGGTCGTTTGGACGTTGTTATGCATTGACCACTTAGTGAATGGATGTCCAGCAGTAAGGATAAATTAATCCTATTAATAATAAAACATAGCAAGAGGATCTAGATTTAGATCTATCAACTACAGACAGGCTCTAGATTATCAGTGATTCTCAAAATTTGGTCCGTGGACCCCTAGGTGTCCGTGAGACGACTGTATGGGGTCCACAGAAAGATAAAGCTTGTATACAAATAAAACACCATTTTCGCTAAAAGCCATTTAAATCCGAACGGATAATTTGAATAATAATCCACTGGCCCCTCACTACTGTTTAATATGTCTATTTAGAACTATTCTATGACTCTCGATGACGCAGCTTGGTAAAAAAAAGTAACAGTGATGAATAAGCATCCTGTGATAGAATTATATTTTGCGCATGAATATCAAATTTACTTATTTTATAAACCAATCAAAGTCGTTCCTTCAATTTCTCTGCTTCATCACACCATTCAAAGAAGTAGTCTAAGCTTCGTTGACCTGAGATTCCACGACACAGTGACATCGGTCTGTTCATTAATAGTGTACGTTATAGGATTAATTATTAAGTTATACAGTGGTCATTAGTGCTTGTTACATTGTTTTTTCGCACGCCCATCTAACAGCTAGATTGTGGATAAATATTTGAAGCGTAAGCAGACATCTGAATAAGAGCGTAATTGAACTAGTAGCAATGAACTGAGACACGATGTCGTAAGAGAGGCAGCACCGTGAAATGCAAAAAAATTAGGTAAAGATGCTCATGAATATTTACAATTCGGATTTCCACTGTACAAAGGCAACAATGATCAGCCACAATGTGTCATGTGCTTCAATTTAAAACCTGTCAAACTAAAACGTCCTCTTGTAACGAATCATAATAAACTAAAAGACAAAAACTCGTAGATTTCTTTCAACGTGCAGTGGCAGTCTGTGCAGATCAGCAGAAAATTATTAGCAATGCGACAATAGTGAAAGCTCTTAAAGGTTTCATATATTATTGCAATGCGAACAGCGCAGAGCAAAAAAAGGCAGACGCGGTTGCGGGACTTTGATTATTCCAAGTCTTCAGAAATATTTTTGGACAGACAAATCAGGCTGTGTCGGGGGTCCGCCCACATCGTATGGCTTGAAAGGGGTCCCTAAACTGAAAAGGTTTTACAACCTCTGATGTATAGAGAGGATCTAGATCCATCATCTACATAGTGTTGATTTGTAATGTAATGGTGTATAAGAGCTAGTTCCCTTAGGGGATAAGGAAGTGTGTGTTGTTGTTTATTAATTAATTAATATGGTTGAAAAAAGCCTGTGTATGTGTGTGTGCGTGTTTTGTAAATCAGCCTTGTCGTTTGTCTATTTCTTTTCATATGAAAGAGTTGATTAATATGGTGGCAGCGGAAACCAGAAAATTACGTGTCAACTGTATTAGTTCTAATAAAAAATTACGAAAGCTGTATAGTTTTGTTGAAACATTGCGAGAAATTTTGTAAAATCCACCCAAAGAAGTCCATGTGGTAGACCGGAAGATTGCCGAAAACATCCGGATATGGCGAAGGCAAATGAAGCGTCAGACGCCGACAAGAAACATAACTGTTAACAAAAGGCCTTTATCCTTTATTGAGCAGGAGAACAGGTTATAGAAGTGTGTGATCATTTTGACTACGAAGAAAAAGAAGATAGCAATGATCCAGACTTGTTGCTAAAAAAGATCCATGAATATTTTCATCCATGGAAGAATGAAGATTTTAAGCTTACATGTTCTGGAGTAAGACTCGTATCTCTTCGTATGATTTGTCCATTTCTAGTTTGAGGACACACAGGCTGAGAAGTGTAACTTTCGAGATATAGAAGGATTTGAGATAAATTCCTTTTCTTCTGCTAATCCAAGTGTACAAGAGACACTACTAATGTGTTCAGATTTGACACTAGAAAAAGCTGAAGAAATATGCCAAGCGTAGGAACACACGTTTATTACTCTCAAAGGAAATGAATAAAGACTCTCGTCCAATCAATTATATTCTAAAGCCTGACAAAGCAGATAGACAGAAAGCACCACTAAGAAAGTTTATCGAAGACACTGCAGTTTTTTGTGGAATGAATTTAACAAACAGCTTGCGGCTAAAGTGTTTCAAGTGTCAAATAATAAACCACTTTGCAGTGGAATGCAGGACCTCGTGGATTGGCTTTAAGAAGTTGTCTACATCTAATCAAGAGACTTAAATCAACTCCATATTTGGTAATCACAGATCAGCATATAAACGTTTAAGAGTACAAACAAAAATAGTAAACAGTGGCTGAGCTAAGGTGGGGGAGGGGAGGGGTCCAAATTTGAAAATCCCCCCCCCCGGTCGCCTCTTGAGGGGTGGCCCCCAAATAAGTATCCGAAATTTGTTTTTACATTTAATATTATCCCATTATCTCATGTCATGGTGCCGAATGTCAAAATGCAGGGGCCCCTAAAGAGATCAAGACATATTGCTGTTTAAGAGAAGATATCCTAAGCAAATAGCACATATTGCTGTGTAAGATATCCTAAACACATAGCACATATTGCTGTGTAAGATATCCTAAACAAAGTGCACATATTGATGTTTAAGAGAAGATATCCTAAACAAAGTGCACATATTGCTGTGTAAGATATCCTAAACAAAGTGCACATATTGCTGTGTAAGATATCCTAAACAAAGTGCACATATTGCTGTGTAAGATATCCTAAACAAAGTGCACATATTGCTGTGTAAGATATCCTAAACAAAGTGCACATATTGTTGTGTAAGATATCCTAAACAAAGTGCACATATTGCTGTGTAAGATATCCTAAACAAAGTGCACATATTGCTGTGTAAGATATCCTGAACAAAGTGCACATATTGCTGTGTAAGATATCCTAAACAAAGTGCACATATTGCTGTGTAAGATATCCTAAACAAAGTGCACATATTGTTGTGTAAGATATCCTAAACAAAGTGCACATATTGCTGTGTAAGATATCCTAAACAAAGTGCACATATTGCTGTGTAAGATATCCTGAACAAAGTGCACATATTGCTGTGTAAGAGAAGATATCCAGAACAAATTGGACATTTTGCTGTGAAGAATGGTAATAGGTTGGTCGAGGAAATGATTTCAAAAACAGATCTGATGAAATTATCACCTCAGCCACTAGCGGATCCAGAACTTTGGAGTGGGGGGGGCGATTTTTTTCCAAACCCTAACCCTAACGCCCAGTAAACCCTAACCTTACGCATAAACGTGCATACAGCGCGCGCGCGCACACACACACACACACACACGCACTCACACACGCACACACATATATATATATATATATATATATATATATATATATATATATATATATATATATATATATATATATATATATATATATATACATATATATATACATATACATATACATATATATGTATGAGAATTAAAAAAGCAGCATTGCTCAACATTTGGCGAAAACCAAAACAACTGGGGCAGCGCTATAAGGTTCTCTGGTGAAGTTATCTTATCTTATATAATACAGACGTTACTTCAAAAAAGAAGATGATTACGTCCTACGCGTCATGCATTTAGTCATGCATATTAACCAATGACTTAAATTCTGCCAAGTCACTGGTTATCCTGGCTAGCTCAGGCAACCCATTCCATGCTCTAATAGCACTAGGGAAGAAGGAGTATTTGTACAAATTTGTCCTAGCATATGGGACGAGGAATGTGCCTTTATCTTTGTGTCTTTCAGAGTATTTTATTAAATTTTGTTTTTGTATTTGAAGATTATGGTTCAGTGTTTTATGTATGATTGCTACTTTACTTTTGAGCCTTCTGTCCTGAAGGCTTTCTAAATTTAGTGATTTTACTAAAGGTGTTACTCTAGTCAAATGTGAATATTCGTTTGTTATGAATCTCACTGCTCTATTTTGTGTCTGTTCCAGTTTCTTAATGTTTTCTTGAGTTGAGGGGTCCCAAACGGAGGATGCATATTCTATTATTGGCCTAACCAAAGTTAAGTAACATTTTAGTTTTATGTTCTTATTTGATTTATAGAAATTTCTTTTAATAAATCCTAATGCTTTGTTTGATTTTTTTGTAGTTTCATCAATATGTGGATTCCATGATAGTTTTTCATTTATTATAACACCTAGGTATTTTGCGTTTTTAGTCTGTGATACTGGTTTGCCATGAATAAGATAAGTGGAATTAATTTGTTTTAGTTTTTTTGTTACTCTTAACAACTGACATTTTTCTGGGTGGAAAGACATGCTCCAATTTGATTCCCATTTCTGTAATTCATCTAATTCTCTTTGTAAAATATCTGTGTCTTGTGTTGTTTTTATTGTTCTATATATTATGCAATCGTCTGCAAATAATCTGACTTTTGTTCCTGAACTAATGCAATTTGGTAAATCATTTATGTAAATTAAAAATAGTAGTGGACCCAAGACTGTACCTTGAGGTACACCTGAGTTTACTGTTATCGGTGTTGATTTAGAGCCATTTATTATTACAGTTTGTTCTCTCCCTATCAGAAAGTCTTTAATCCACTGATGCAGTGGACCATTAATGCCGAAATATTTTAATTTTTTAAGCAAACTATGGTGGTGAACTTTGTCAAAAGCCTTAGAAAAATCTAGTAAGATAGCATCTATTTGTTCACTATTATCTAAACCTTTTGAAAAATCATCAATTAGTCCTATTAGTTGTGTTTCACATGATCTATATTTCCTAAAGCCATGTTGGTATGGTGTGAGGACATTATGTTTGTCTAAGTGGTTTATGATGTTGCTACATATTATGTGTTCTAGGATTTTACATGTGATGCTGGTAAGTGATACTGGTCTGTAGTTCCCTGGGTCAGATTTTTCTCCTTTTTTAAATAGGGGGGTGACATTAGCTTCTTTCCAGTCCTTTGGTACTCTGCCCTGGTTAAGTGAAGCCTGAAAGAGTATTTTGAACACTGGGGCTAGCTCATTACTTAGTTCTTTGAGTAATCTAGCTGGAATACCATCAGGTCCAGAAGCTTTATTTGGTTTGGTGTTGGCTAATAGTTTTTGAATTCCATTTTCTTGTACTACTATATCTTCTATGTTGTCTACTTGGTTCAAATTCAGTAATATGTCTTTGTCTCCTGGGGCTGAGAATGCTGATGCAAAGTATTTGTTTAGAATGTTTGCTTTAGTTTCATTATCATTATGTATTATGTTATGTTCATCTTTTAATGGCGCTACGCCTGTTGTTTCCATTTTCTTAGACTTAATGTATGACCATAGGTTTTTGTTGTTATCTTTAGATATTACATTGTTTATGTATTCACTCTGCAGCTGTCTGCTTACTTTTTGTGTTAAGTGTTTAATTTTTATATACTTTTTGTAAACTCTTTCTGGGCGTTCGGGGCGAAGCCTCGACGCCATAAGCGTTTTCTTGCTTTTTTCACTGCAGAAACGCCATAAGCGTTTTCTTGCTTTTTTCACTGCAGAAACGCATTCTCCTGACAAGTACAGCTCATTATTCATCAATGGAGTTCGGGGCGAAGCCCCGACGCCAAAAGCGTTTTCTTGCATTCTTCATTGCAGAAACGCATTCTCCTGACATCTACAACTCATTACCCATAAATGAAGTTCGGGGCGAAGCCCCGACGCCAAAAGCGTTTTCTTGCATTCTTCTCTGCAGAAACGTATTCTCCTGACATCTACAACTCATTACTCATAAATGGAGTTCGGGGCGAAGCCCCGACGCCAAAAGCGTTTTCTTGCATTCTTCACTGCAGAAACGCATTCTCCTGACCTGAAGCTCATTATTCATACTATTAAAAAACGACCTTTCGAATAATGTTGTACTTGAAAAATATTCTAATTTGAATTTATAGACCCATAATACATTGAAAATAAAACCGATTTGTTCCTTGAAAAGATAGGATACCCCACGTATTTAGATTTTTGCTTTGAGGATCGCCGCCGAAAAAAAACTTATTCGATAAATAGTATTCAAGAAAACTCTAGCATAAATTGTGAGTTATAGTCCCAAATTTATTTAGCTAGAAAAATATCAGATTGAGTAAAGGTTGGGAAAAGGCGACTATGAAAATGTTATTTGAGTCTAGAACTCATCTCAATCATGACTCTTATACTGAAAAATTTCGTTTGAATTCTAACTTTTCCAATGCAAAGTCTTTCTTAAAATACTTATGATAAATTCATGTGAAATTACACAAAATCTGTCTGGAAAGGGGAGGGGCGATTGAGTGAAAACGACTTATCCTCGCTTTTTTTTATAATTTCTGCTAATGATTGCATTTGGCATTAAAGAATAGGGGTGGGGCGACTCGATATAAGAATTTAATTTATAGCATATATAAATTATATCAGTGACAATTTTTTTAATTTTGTAATTTCTTAACTATAATACAAAAAGAAAAAGTATTGATTTGTCCGATGGGGGAAATGCGATTGCATGTATCGCCCCTCCCACCTGGTACAACCCTTTTTCATTTAAATTTACTAATGATACAATTTGAGATTAGAGTGTGGTACGACATATTTACAATGGGTCACATATCAATACGTAGTTTATATTATATAGATATTCAACTAATTTTATTCACAAACTATGATTCTCCACAAAAATCGGACCGCCCCCCCCGCCAGCACTCAGAGGGCTAGAGTGGGGAGGGCAGTACTTGCAATCGCCCCCCCCCTTACCCCACCGAATCGGCCAAAATACCAGAAAGGGAGCGACATAATATAAAATTTATATATTAATTCAACTAATTTTGTTCACAAACTATGATTTCTCAATAAAAACGGACCGCCCCCCCCCACACTCAAAGGGTTTAGGTGGGAAGGGCAGAAGAGATATTCGTCCCCTCCCCCCACCAATCGGCAAACAAGGAACGACATAATATAAAGATCGGTTAAAATATCAATAATAAGTTACAAGGATATAGATATTTAATTGATTTTGTTAGCAGGCTGTGATTTCTACCAATAAATTGGACCGCCCCCCCTACTCGAAAGTTAAGGGGGGGGGGGGCGGGAGTGATACCATCGCCCCCTCCCGACCCCACCAAATCGGCCAACATACTAGAGGGGGGGGGCGAAATAATCTAAAAATAGGTTGAAATATAAATAATTAGTATATATTTTTAACATAAGTAATAAATTCGTATACAAATTGTGTGAATCCTATACTAAAGTTCGTCCGCCCCCCCCCAGGGGGGGGGGTCGGCCGAGTGGGGGCGGGGGCGATCGCCCCTACCGCCCCCCCTTCCCCTGGATCCGCCAGTGACCTCAGCAAGACAACTTAGATACTGGGAGGGGGGGGGTGATGGGACAATGAAGATGAAGAAACACAGTGAAGTATTATCTAAACATTCAGATTCTCCTGACTTTTGGCCCAGATAGGCCCTACTATGACATTCTAATGTTATTCTTCTATCAAATCTTTTTTTTTTCTCTACAAATCACGTGTTCAATATGTTATATTATTGTTTGTAAAAGGAAAAAAATGTCAATATGTTGTTTTATTTCAAATTGAATATTTGCTTAGATCAGGGGTTGGCAAATTTAGGCCCGCGGGCCACATGCGGCACGCCTACGTATTTTATGCGGCCCGCCGACACCTACAGAAATCAGTTGTGCCCACAGCATATAGATATAAAAATGCAAATATTTTAAAAAATCTATATAAATTATTGAAACTGTTTCATTATAAAAAAATGTAAGTAAACGAAGATTATGCTTATTGGCTATACATCCATATACTCAATTCTAGTCACAATGTCTGAGTGTTAGGTAGGCTTGGAACAAGATGGTAAGTGTAACAACTGATGGAGCTCGATCTTTAACTGAGAACCATAAACTTGAAACAGGAAAGTTTGCACAAAGCTGCATATATTAAACATTTAATTATGGTGGTATAGATCTCAATAAGCTTACTAGAGCTAGGGGAGTAAACCACGGGTAGCTCTGATTTATGAATAAATAATCCAATGCATCCGCTAGCTTAGCATGGGCAAGGCAAAGGAGAAGGATATAAAATCTCAAGGATGAAATTGTTATTTTACTTGAAGGACATTGACTACCATAGTACTACAGACAGTGGAAAACCAATAATATGAAGGAGTGCAATCACCATCAGATATTGTTGTCTTTACAGACTCCCAATCCACTCTGCAAGGACTTAACAGCAACACCTCAAACAGCCCAAGAGAGTTGACAACACTCATTGTGATAATCCACCAGATGATATCAAAATTAAATATCAATATCACACTACAGTGGATCCCTGGACACATTGGCATCATGGGAAATGAAAAGGCAGATAAGCTATCATCATCTATGGAACAACCAGACAGACCTGCAAGCTACCTCACCCTAAGGTCAATGTTAGTCAACAATCACAAAGAGGAGTGGCTCAACCAATGGGCATCAGGAAACACAGGCAGAGCCATGTACAAAGAAATGACTATGCCTAACAAACTGGACAGTATCAACTTCCTCCCCCGCAAAGAAAAATCTACAATTTTCCAACTAAGAATTATTAAATTATCATCTGAACAAAATAAACTCCACACAACTCCCCCCCCCCTGCAGACACTGCGCCAATCCTTATGAAGCCCTAAACCATATCCTCTTTGAATGCCCCTCCCTAATCCACCTTAGGCAGACCCCACTTCAACTACAGCCCAACATAACCATCACCCTGTACGGCAGTGCTGAACAACTGAAAAAAACAACACACATTTTTTCCTTGGCACAGTCTGCAAAAGAGCTGACAGCTCAGCAGCAATAAGCTGGCTAGAAGAAGAAGAAGAAGAAGGACATTGACTGTGACTTTGATACCAATATTTCTAATGAAGAGTGGAAGACAAAATTTCATGTTTTTATAATAGCTATATTGTTTACATATGAAATGTAAATGCATGTTAAACCAATTCTAAAGGCAAGCAAAAAAAAAGTTTTTGTCATTTTCCTTTGCTGAAAGGTGAAACTATCTTTAGTGAAATGATTAAAAATACAACATTTATTAAGAGAAGGCGATTCAGCTCCATAGGACGCAACTCCAAGCAAAGAGAAGTTCCAGTCAGCAATACAACGGAAGCTTTATGGGTGCCAGAAGCTGTATTTCCACACTTAAAAAACCTTTGCTGCTGTTCACACTATTTGGGTACACATACATCAGTTCCTCTTCTTCGTTCTCATTTTACATTTTGAAGGGTTCAGATCAGTAATCCTATATCTGAGATGAACTGCGTAGTGGTTTCCAGATCAGGCAGTTCTCCGAATAGTCTTTGGAGAGTCTTGTTCAGGTCCCTTGATTTAGTATGCACCATTGAAGGACAACTAGTAAGATAGTTTCACAGTTAAGAAACATTATGCACGAGTGTAAAAGTAAAATACTGCACATTAAGTACAACTGTATATTTGTGGGGAAATTGTGATATAAATATGCAACAGCAATTTTTAAAAAATCGTAATACAGTGTATATATGAATTAAAAGACATTCTAAACAGCAAGCTTATCTTTCTAAGATATATTAAAACTTTTTTTAATGCGCCCCTCGATACCAAAATGTTGCCCACCCCTGGCTTAGATGCATTATGCTATGTTTGTAGAATGTAGAGAAAGAAGGATGTTGATATTTGCTATAAGAGCTAGTTCCCTTAGCGGATAAGGAATGTGGTTGAATAAAGGTTGTGAGTGTGCTTTGTAAATCAGCGCAGTAACTTGTCTATTTCTACTCATATAAAAAAAAGTCTTTTTAACAATAGATATTCTACATCGATATTCTACATAAAAGATCAAAATCCATCATCTACATAGAGGGTCAAGATCTATCATCTACATAGAGGGTCAAGATCTATCATCTACATAGAAGGTCATGATCCAGCGCAGTAACTTGTCTATTTCTACTCATATAAAAAAAGTCTTTTTAACAATAGATATTCTACATCGATATTCTACATAAAAGATCAAAATCCATCATCTACATAGAGGGTCAAGATCTATCATCTACATAGAGGGTCAAGATCTATCATCTACATAGAAGGTCATGATCTATCATCTACATAGAGGGTCATGATCTATCATCTACATAGAGGGTCAAGATCTATCATCTACATAGAAGGTCATGATCCATCATCTACATAGAGGGTCATGATCTATCATCTACATAGAGGGTCATGATCTATCATCTACATAGAAGGTCATGATCCATCATCTACATAGAGGGTCATGATCTATCATCTACTTAGAGGGTCAAGATCTATCATCTACTAGGGGGTCAAGATCTATCATCTACATAGAGGGTCAAGATCTATCATCTACACAGAGGGTCATGATCTATCATCTACATAGAAGGTCAAGATCTATCATCTACATAGAAGGTCAAGATCTATCATCTACATAGAGGGTCGTGATCTATCATCTATATAGAAGGTCAAGATCTATCATCTACACAGGGTATCTCGTTGAGATTTCCAAAAAGGTTCAAGATAAATACCTTTTGTAAAACTTTGACCCGGGAAAGGATTTTATACAATTAGGTACTTTTTATCTATTTTTAGGGCCCTCTGGTTGTGGGAGGGACATTAAACAAACTACAGTCTCCGCCATGATCTACGGAACATCTATGCCAAGTTTTGTCAAGATTGGTCAAACTGTTTTGATTTTTATTCGGGACATAAATACAGGATACATACATACATCAAGTAAAAATAAAAAGTAAAGTTCCCCCTTTCAGACCTTGTGGTCTATAGGGCAGATGATGTAAAGGTCATCTGTTTCTGAGGCCTACTGTTAACGAGGGTGTCATGTGGCCAGCACAACGACTATACATCACATACATGCATACGCCTTACTTTCTGCTTTCTATATTAGATTAATACATCGGAGCTAACATCAGAATACTAGACATTCAATTCATCTTTAGTACAAAACTTTGACTTAATAATAAACATAATGGCAGTGTCTTCTATGCTGAAGATTAAGGATGAGTGCAGTGTTTCACAGGGCTACGCTTATATAGATCTAGCTACAGAGTCATGCACAGGAACTTACTCAATGCAAGTGAAATCGTTAGACATAGGAGCCAAAATAGAATATCAGTAATAGCAAGACAAAACTTAATGAGTTACTGCATGACGTGAAAACTAATATTTAAATACCCCGATAGTAAATGATTAAACATAATACAGTACCTATAATTTCAATTTATAACTAGGATACATCTTCTGAATACCGAAATAAAACACAGAATCCAACGTATAGTGAATCAACATGGTACGCACTATCCAAGACACTAGATCACACGTACGAACTAACATCGCAATACCTTCACTGTACAGGCACACAACTTATGAATACCGAGATCCAACTCCAGGTGAATGCAAATAATGCCAATATCCCAGATCCACGATTAAACTGAAGGAACACAACTCCGCCGTAAGGACTTCCCCTGGTGAAATCAAACCGGAGAATGTAAAGTATCCAAATCTTCCAATTTAACACAGCCTGCGTGTGTGTGTGTGTGTGTGTGCGGGCGTGCTCCAAGTGTTTGTGTGGTGTGTAATTGTGTGTGAGTGCGGTGCAGTTCATTAAAGCACTCACCCTTTCATTTAACTACATCCTCAAGCAAGTTGTGTGTGTGTGTGTGTACGCGTGTACATGTGAAACTTAACACACACACACACACATACATATGCTTTACTAACAAGACAGACAACTCGAGGGGATTGGGGGGGGGGGAGTGGACTTTGTACGTTTGGTTGTTGATTCCCTTTTTTTTTTAATAAATGCAAAAGATTTCAAAACAGCTAAAACCTTACCAACTAAACTATTCTCCATGTAAAATGAAGTAGATCTAGGTATTTATAGAATCCTTAAATATGTTCTGTTTATTGTTTTAATAGAAACAAGCACAAGAGATTTTTTTTTTGTGGTCTCAATTTAGATTTGGCCAGGATTTTATTCTTTCAAGTGCAGGTCGGTATGTTGTCAGGTGGGAATTATTTCCCTTTGAAGTTTAAAAAAAAAGGGATTGGTTGGGGGGGGGGGGGGAGGGAGGCAGACATATTTTTGTTAAAAGTTGGAGTAAAAAAAACACCAAGGAGGAAGAGAGGGGAGGTGGGCTGTTGAGGAAGGGGGAGAGGGGAGGTGATAGGAAGCACGTGAAAGGTGGCGAAATGATTACTGTGAGTTAACAACGTGTAGGAACAGCGGTTTTGGAAGGAAGTGGGAGGGGGGAATTGCGGAAGTAAAAAAAAAGGGGGATTCTCTAAGATAGGTGTAGATAAAAAAGGAGGGGGGCAGAGGATACAAAAAAAAAAAAAGGAGAGGGAAAAATGATTAAAGTGTTAAAGTTTTGACATTTTGAAATTTAACATGGAAAGTCTACAAATAGAGAAGTAAAGAGAGTGGTTATTATATATACATTTTTAAAGTTGTTTTCTAGGTATATCGCGTTGGCTTATCTACGTTAATGTAAAATGTCTTTAAATAATTTTAATTTTTTAAGTAGGCCTATATCCTTAAGCTATCACTTACAATTTATTTTATTCATTTGGCAAATTGGCACATTTTAGGCCAGGTCACTCATTTGTCTGTATTACATTATTTCAGGATAATTTTGAAACCATGCTTATGGCGTGTTCAGTGCAATAAAGTCTTTTGTCTTATGCAGACAAGTAAAGGATGATTTGGGAGAAGGATTCTGTGCTCCCCATTCAGATTTTTTTTTAAATGGCTCAAATCTGAATTTGAACTCAAGCCTCATGATAAAGGGCCGACGTGTTTGACTCTGTAATTCGAGTAATTATTTATTTAAAAATTGAACGTTGTCTTTGTTAGTTTAAAATATTTACCAAAAGAATTTTTTTTTTACACAAGACTTATCTCTAATTAGCTTTGTACATTTTTTTTGTATTTAAACTTTTTTAAATTACGTTTAAATTGATTATTTAATTAGTTAAAGTTGATATTGATTCATGCTTTTGACAATCAACAATGAATAATTGTGCGAAGTTTCAACATGATCCAAGAATAATAATTGAGAGAATGAACGTGTAAAAATAAATTCCACCCAGACAGACCAACGGAGTGAGTTAATATAAGTTTTGTGAAAAGTGGACATAAACTTGCAGCTGAAAGAAAGACATGCCAGACAGTCAGAATAGCAGAAGACAGTCAGAATAGCAGAAGACAGAATAGCAGAAGACAGTTAGAATAGCAGAAGACAGTCTTTAAAGTAAAAAAGGATACCTTAGCCCTTAGCTCAAACATCCAAATGAAAATACGTATTCGCTTTACTGACTGCGAAAGTGGTACTGGAAAACAGACCCCAGAAGAGATTCTTAAACAGTGCCTTATCAGTGACTTAGTTTAATGGTCTCAACCAGTAGTTAAGCACCGTGGGCTTGGGTTCAGAAATAAAAAGTTAGAACCCCGGTCCGATAAGTTAAGAATGACTGAATTTGAATTGAACCAAATTGTATGTATCATTATTTTTACCAAACAAACAAAAAAATATATACCAATACTAGTGTTCAGTATAAACAAACAAATATTCTATTAGACAGTTTTTACTACTTATATAAAGAAAAAAAAATGCAACTGTAAGAATTGAAACGTTTCAAGACACATGAATATCATACTTTAAATAGATATTAAAATACTCTGCAAGATATTTTTTTTTGGTTGAATGGTTATCTGTTCGTTTATATTATATTAAGGTACGCATTTACTCTTTAAGATATTTGAATGAATACAATAAGTTGACAGTTACACAAAACTTTCTTCATTATCTCGAAAAGATCTAACAGTTTGTGTCCATCTATCACACCTTTATTGCCATTGATTCGGACACCCCGGAATCAAATGGTAGTGGCCGAAGGCCGAGCACACCTGAGACCATCGCCCTTTCCCCTCATTGTACCAACCAAGCGTGCGGGACATTTCATTATTGAAACGTCCCCTTGAGAAACGGCGTGCAGATCACCGACATGCTTAGCAACCCCGACCAGTGCAATGAAGCTATTTCATGGGCCCCTCAGGCACGCCTTTAATGGTATCACGGGTTCCAAAGGACTGTCAATGCCAGGGGTGAAAGTGGGGATAAGCACCCACTTTCCAAGAAATGCTCCCTTGGCTTGCGTCTCTAAATGCCTCTGACAGTCAAATCCAGCTCCTGGCCTTCACGTGTGATTTTCCCAAAAATCCGGCGGAACCTGTTCTTACAAACTGACAGGAGAAGGGATGAAAGGCGGAACACTGGCGCCTCAAAACAGTTTAGCTTCGTGTTGATGGGGCACGTCAGCCTGAATAACGCAACCCATCTAGGAGAAGGAAAACTCTGACTCCAAACCTCCACTCTGTGGCGATACTCCCCCGTGTGGGTATCGGGGCTTGGAAATGACCAAGAGAAATAAATAACCCCACTGCCTTTCCACTTGCATTTCACTAAGTGAATAATAGTGGACCTTCCAGCCCTCAAGGTGCTTTTTGACGGAGATCTGGATTGCTTTACACCAGACGGAGGTCCTTGTCTTACTACACTCTAATACTAGATATAAACCCATCATAAGTGTTTTTTTTCTGGATCTGGTGAATGTGATATCGTGAAGGGGCCTGGATCCAGGATGTGACGATTCGACAGGGCATACCCAGGGCACAGTCCACTTTAAGCTTTCTACTGCAGAAAAGTTCCATTTGGGGGAGAGCTCTATGGATGGCGGAGAATGGACCATTGGCCAACCCCACCTTGTCCCATGGATATTCCGGTTACGTTCCTCAGACCTAGATGTTTCCTTTTATGTCAGTATTGGAGAAAATTGCCAAGACCAAAAACTCCCTTAAAATGCGGGGACTATATATTTAAAAAAAAAAAACCTTAGGAAACACCCAGCCTACACTTTAAGCTGGCTAGCAGAAAAAGAAGCAGGGGTATCACATTAGCATAATCGCTTCCTCTTATGTGACATTGAGACATTGATGAAAATATAGTGACTAGTGTGCATATCTGTCAATACCATCCATTATCATCCATACATAAACCATTTGTTCGTTGGAAATAGAATGATTTGATTTTACATCGACATTTACGACCAATTCTATCATCTTATTAAACTAATGCGTAGCGTAATATTAAACAAACAAGTAATAATTTTTTTTTTAAAGTACAACATAATTTATCTCACAGAGTACTTTCAACCCTTATTTATTTGTTTATTATTATCATTGTTATTATTATTATTATTATTTTTATTAAAACATCTGAATCGTTAGTTTTTATTTAAACGCTTTAATGACAACTTGAGAGTTACATTGTTGTCATACATTTTATGCTACAGTCATAAGATTTATTTACGTGATGTGCAATGTCATAAAATCATGCATCATGCAATGTATTTGTATTTGAACTAATAAGCTGATACAACTAAGATGATTGTTACAATAGCAGAGCCTCTTATAGTACCCCTAAGGATCAATAAAGCAGTCTTAATCTTAGTCTTTGTCTGAGACACACACACAGATCTATCTCTTGAAAAAAACAACAACATAAAACTACTTTGTATGATCGTTTGAAATCCGAACTGACAATTTTCGCTCGTTTAAAACCAAACAAGTTTTTATCAGATCTAGACGAAGTTATCTCCGCTCCTTTCTGTCAGAACTGGGAACAGAAGTGTTCAAACACTGCTGGTACTATTGTCAGTCAAGATTGCAAGGGGGGCTATTCTTTGCTGTCCAAATATAGATCTACATCTACGTAGGAGATTGATTCATCTCCCCTTTTTTTTGGCTTTTAGTAGACTGGAAACTGGTTAAAATTGCTGACGATTTGATTTTATCCGATTGTTTAAAAGGTTTGTATTGCAACAACACAAGGCAATCCAAACTAGTTCCATGGTCTCACGACTAGTTAGGTCAACAAGTTTCAGTAAATTTTCCGAGTCCATGATTATTTGGTTGCAGACACGTGAAGGTCTTCGCCCATCACAAAATGTGCTTGCATCTCTTACGAACGAGGTATATAACTTGAGATTTTTTTTTTTAATTCAACGTTGTTTTTTTTAGTTATTATTGAAGCCGAGAATGTCTTCGACACTTAGTTGGAAAGTTTTTTTTCTGAATGTTTTTCTACTAGATGACAGCTCAGCATGAAATTCAAGTATTCTCTTTTTTTTTTTTAAATTGCGTTAACAGAGCGCATCTTACATGTATATGGCGAGCTCAGTGCACTGTAGCGCATCTTACATGTATATGGCGAGCTCAGTGCACTGTAGCGCATCTTACATGTATATGGCGAGATCAGTGCACTGTAGCGCATCTTACATGTATATAGCGAGCTCAGTGCACTGTAGCGCATCTTACATGTATATGGCGAGCTCAGTGCACTGTAGTGCATCTTACATGTATATGGCGAGATCAGTGCACTGTAGCGCATCTTACATGTATATAGCGAGCTCAGTGCACTGTAGCGCATCTTACATGTATATGGCGAGCTCAGTGCACTGTAGTGCATCTTACATGTATATGGCGAGATCAGTGCACTGTAGCGCATCTTACATGTATATAGCGAGCTCAGTGCACTGTAGCGCATCTTACATGTATATGGCGAGATCAGTGCACTGTAGCGCATCTTACATGTATATAGCGAGATAGCGAGATCAGTGCACTGTAGCGCATCTTACATGTATATAGCGAGCTCAGTGCACTGTAGTGCATCTTACATGTATATGGCGAGATCAGTGCACTGTAGCGCATCTTACATGTATATAGCGAGATAGCGAGATCAGTGCACTGTAGCGCATCTTACATGTATATAGCGAGCTCAGTGCACTGTAGCGCATCTTACATGTATATGGCGAGATCAGTGCACTGTAGCGCATCTTACATGTATATAGCGAGATAGCGAGATCAGTGCACTGTAGCGCATCTTACATGTATATAGCGAGCTCAGTGCACTGTAGTGCATCTTACATGTATATGGCGAGATCAGTGCACTGTAGCGCATCTTACATGTATATAGCGAGATAGCGAGATCAATGCACTGTAGCGCATCTTACATGTATATAGCGAGCTCAGTGCACTGTAGCGCATCTTACATGTATATGGCGAGATCAGTGCACTGTAGCGCATCTTACATGTATATAGCGAGATAGCGAGATCAGTGCACTGTAGCGCATCTTACATGTATATAGCGAGCTCAGTGCACTGTAGTGCATCTTACATGTATATAGCGAGATCAGTGCACTGTAGCGCATCTTACATGTATATGGCGAGCTCAGTGCACCGTAGCGCATCTTACATGTATATAGCGAGCTCAGTGCACTGTAGCGCATCTTACATGTATATGGCGAGCTCAGTGCACTGTAGCGCATCTTACATGTATATGGCGAGATCAGTGCACCGTAGCGCATCTTACATCTATATAGCGAGATCAGTGCACTGTAGCGCATCTTACATGTATATAGCGAGCTCAGTGCACTGTAGCGCATCTTACATGTATATAGCGAGCTCAGTGCACTGTAGCGATTCTTACATGTATATAGCGAGATCAGTGCACTGTAGCGCATCTTACATGTATATAGCAAGATCAGTACACTGTAGCGCATCTTACATGTATATAGCGAGCTCAGTGCACTGTAGCGCATCTTACATGTATATAGCGAGCTCAGTGCACTGTAGCGCATCTTACATGTATATAGCGAGCTCAGTGCACTGTAGCGCATCTTACATGTATATAGCGAGATCAGTGCACTGTAGCGCATCTTACATGTATATAGCGAGCTCAGTGCACTGTAGCGATTCTTACATGTATATAGCGAGCTCAGTGCACTGTAGCGCATCTTACATGTATATAGCGAGATCAGTGCACTGTAGCGCATCTTACATGTATATAGCGAGATCAGTGCACTGTAGCGCATCTTACATGTATATAGCGAGCTCAGTGCACTGTAGCGCATCTTACATGTATATAGCGAGATCAGTGCACTGTAGCGCATCTTACATGTATATAGCGAGATCAGTGCACTGTAGCGCATCTTACATGTATATAGCGAGATCAGTGCACTGTAGCGCATCTTACATGTATATAGCGAGCTCAGTGCACTGTAGTGCATCTTACATGTATATAGCGAGATCAGTGCACTGTTGTTCGACCTCTTTAGTGGACCAGTGGGATGAAGGGATATCTGGAAGAATGTTTCCTTGCTGCTTTTAGGTGCTGGAGTAGAGATTCGAACTCACGACCTCTTTTTAGATGGCCAAGCCGTAGCCAAACAATATCATCATTATTTTCATATATATTGGTATTTAAAAATAACGCTGGAAAAAATTTTTTTTTTAAACATGACGATAATTTTTTTATACCTCCTTTATACCTCCTTTATACCTCCTTTGTACAGGGATTATTTTGCACTTAATAAGTAATGAAGATTAGATTCTTAATAAAATTGAATTTTTTACCCCCCCCCCTGGAGAAAAAAAGCATAATTCTATTAGACTTTAAATTATTCTACAGTTAGGCCTATGGTCTAGACTTAGTAACACAGTGCGCACAATGTTACAGGATATTATTTTATTCAACTCTTCAATGAATTGGACTTATTTATTATACTAGACTTGACATTTAGATTTTCTAGGGCAGTATTGAGCTCATATAGAGTGAAGGGAGTTTCTTAGTATATATATATATATATATATATAGTTCCCTCATTTGGGCTTGACACATTTTTTTTCTCCCACTTCCCATTCTCAGATCAAGTTGAATTTTGCATAATTATTCATAATCGATAACAATACATGAATCAATCCAAAAATTAACCAGATAGTTAATCATTTAGTACCAATTAATAAACACAATTTTTTTGTATAACAGAAAGGGAGCTAAACCATGTAATTTTCAGATAAATTGCAGTGATTGGCGGTTATTTCCCCTTAGAGACGCTGTGGTTTAGAAAAGTTTTCTTTTTTTTTTTTTTCTATTGCTTGCTTTTTCTTTTGGTTAAAACCCAAATTGTCAGGTGCAAGGTATTACATGTGGCACAAACCAGTTCCTCGTTTTTGGTTCAATATCAGATCCAAAGAGTTGAATGAAATTTTGTGTCAATAGCAGGATACAGAAAAACTAACAAGTGTCATGTGTCAGTGGCTGGGTTAACAATTATATATAGTCTACTGACTCTTATACTGAAAGGGGGGGGGGAGGATCTATATCCCCTCTTGGAACATGACTGGAAAGTTAATATAGATATCAAGAAGTTAATTTACTTTCAGTTAGTTTACAATCAGTGTAACAGTAAATTCTCGCAGATTTTGTCTTGACTTGAATAAAGCACAAAACAGATCAAGAAATAGAAGTGCAGTCCACTTTAATCTATAACTTCAACAGGGCCAGCCTTAGATAATTGAAGGCCCTAAGCGAAGTGAACTCGAAATAAAAATAAACAGCGAAAAAATAATATTACGCAATTTATCTAAAACCTAGTCAGGCTAGTGTACTCTAGCAATAATATAGGTCACAAGTTGAGCTAGTTCTTCTCTAACAAAAACTGTTTAGAATTTGTAAGAGACTCCCCACCACCACCAATTGGAGGCCCTAGGGGGCTGCCTAGTATGCCTATGCCTTAGGCCGCTCCTCCTCCAATAAGAATAACATCCCAAATCCAAACTACAGTAGAGAACTACAGAGAATATAATTGTTAACCAATAGCATTTCTATGAATCAAACGAACCAACTTCTCCTTCCTCCTACTAGAATGAGCCTCTTTTACACAGAGTATTCACAAATCAAACTTCTTGGCTTAGGAAATAGATTTAGAATTATGGAGAATTTCCGCTCTTTCAATCACCCGAGTTCTTTCTGGATCCCATACCACGCAAGCACTTTGTCCTTCTCATTATAAAATGAGTTGCCTGAATCAGCCAGGAAAACCAATGACTTGGCAGAATTTGAGTAATTGATTAACATGCTTGACTAGATTGACCTAGGTACACACATAGGAGGTAATCATCTTCTTTTTTGAAGTAACGTCTCTAGTTTACAAGATAAGATAGGATATTACTATAGCTGCTTTAGCAGACGGTTATTTTTCCATTGCTTTGGACGTGTTAGTACCGATACTGACATGTTTGATTATTCACTGTTACGTTGTTTTGAAACAACTGTGTTAGAGTGCGCTGAAAGAGTTATCACTAAAAATTACTTTTGAAATCCGTAACGAGCTGGTCAATCATGCTGGCTTCTTTCTGGTAGAGAATATTAGATTGTAGCTGATGATACTCTGGTCAGGATGATCAACTAGAAGTTAAGTAAGAAAAAAGAACTGAGAAACTACTTTTCTAGCAGACAGGCAGACAAACAAACACACATTTATATAATATATATAATAATAGTATAATTCCTCTTTTCAGCTTGCAAATTCTTCATGGGGTTGAGGGTGGGCTGGCGTACAAGGATCTCGAAAACGGCTCTAGCGGAGCCTTTGGGTAATAAATTACTAGCTAAGTTGGCCACAAAAGAAAAACTCTGGTTTGACCGATATGATTTAAAAAAAAAAAATATAATCGTGAAAATTAAATTTGGTCTGAAGGTCTTGACTCTAGACATTCCCTGACTTGAACACAAGTACGTCAGCGGGTATTCCCACATGTGTTCATTAAAAAGTGAGATAGATAAATAAACGTACAGACACATTGGGGCGCACCGTCTGGTCTGGGTGTATAGGCCTAACAGTAGAATTGTATATATAGAACTCCTCTGCGTAGATTTATACATTCGCTTTAACCAGGAATTTGTTTTTGGTAAATGGGGGGGGGGGGGGAGGGGGGGATAGAGTTGGGACGGGGTAAAAATGTTACATTAAAAAAAAAAACTCTCATTCTTTAATTATTAATACGAAATTAGGTCTGTATTTTATAGTATAAGATAAGGTAATCGCTCTAACTTAAGGTGATCAGCTTCGTAATGGAAGATTTATCTTTTATCAAAAAGCAACTTTTGTTTATGCAACTTGTTTTAAGGTAATACTCTATACCACATAAATATAAACATAACAAATCCAATGGCTTACACAAATAATATACTCGGTACAAAATGCTTTATGCAACTAACTTATTATAATAAGTATAGTATCAACTACTGGGCTCTGATTGACTAGCTGTATTAATGTACACAAACTAGACCGCTTGTCGCAAAGTACAAAATAATATTTAAATTGTTAATTTCAGTTCGAGTCAAAGTCCCCACCACCACCAACAACAACAGCAGCAGCAGCAACAACAAAAGCAGCAACAGCAACAGCTACAGCAAAAACAGCAACACAACAGAAGTAACTATAACAGCAGCAACAACAGCATTAACAACAACAGTATCAGCAGCAACTGCAACAACAACAGCAGCAACAACAACAACATCAGCAACAACATCAGCAACAACAACAGCAAGATAAATAACACCAACAATAGCAGCAGCAACAACAACATCAGCAACAACAACAGCAATAGAAATAACACCAACAATAGCAGCAGCAACAACAACAACAACATCAGCAACAACATCAGCAACAACAACAGCAATAGAAATAACACCAACAATAGCAGCAGCAACAACAACAACAACATCAGCAACAACATCAGCAACAACAACAGCAATAGAAATAACACCAACAATAGCAGCAGCAACAACAACAAAGCAACAATAATAATAGCAACAACAACAACAGTAACAATAGTAGCAGTAGCAGCAAAAACAACAACAACGAAACATCTAGTCTCTATCACTGTTTGTGAACTGTTTCACACATCGCCTATCTACAAAGTTTCAAAATCGTCAACAAGAGAAGAGCGGGAATACCTGAGTGAACTAGATAAAGTGCGAAGTTCGAGCAGTCCCGATTTGACAAGAGGTTCGAACAGTTCACTTTTTATTGCTATAACTTTTTTATTTGAATGTTTACCAAATTACTACTATATTGCTACTGCGCATGCACCTTTTTTTCTTTACTTCCGACACATACTATTTCCTTTTCCTTGTAAAGGCTAAGTTCATGGTGAGGTCAAACTCAGGAGGTGTGGAATTATTCTTTTTTACTACCCGGTAGTGAAGGAAATGGGTAATGGGATTAAGGCTATTATTAAGTCTTGATTGCTCATCAGCTCAAAGAGACTATTTGAAGTTGTGGAGGGTGGGAAATGGTGCAATGGATGGTGTTCTTGCTCTGGAGTAAAAAGAAAATGACTTTATAGTAAAAATTAAATATTAAAACATGTTTTTAGATATATTTTCTTTGATCTGCTCGAACATTCCATCAACCCGATCGAGCTTACTAACTGGGGAAAAATCCGCTCGAGGAAAAGTACGCTTGGCAATACTTACCCTACACCTCTTTGACTTCGTATTTAATTTTAACTAAGCCTAGTGATACATTAAATCCAATCTATTTTTATAGAAAAAAGGACGAGGAATTCAGAGATACCATCAGTTTTTTCATAGGCCAAACCGTTACGGTGCTATAAAAATCCAAACTTGAAAATTGCTGCCAGCGGGCTTAATGCGCTCGAACTTCGCACTTTACTCTATGTCTTGTTGTTGATATATCTGCTTCAAAATGGAAAGAAAGTAGAAGAGTACGTTTGTGTGAGAAAGAGAGGCGAAAAAAAATGTTAGGGGTGATCTGCTCTATTTAAATGAATCAAACATTACTATATTAATTAAACATGTTTTTTGGGCCTCTTTGGAGAGAGAGAGAGATAGAATGAGAGAGAAAAAGACAGAGAGAGATAATGAGAGAGAAAGAGACAGAATGAGAGAGAAAGACATGGCTCTGTTTCGATATATAGTGATATTGATTAGTAACATATTACTTCACACAGTTGTGCTTTCGGCCTCGTTTTAGATATATAAGATAGAGACAAAGAGAGAGGGAGAGAGAGAGAGAGAGAGAAAGAAAGAAAGAGAGACAAACATAAAGAAACTGGAACAGACACAAAATAAAGCAGCGAGATTTATAAGAAACAAATATTCACATTTGAGTAACACCTTTAGTAAAATTAATAAATTTAGAAAGCCTTTAGGATAGACGTCTTAAAGTAAAGTAGCAATTATACATAAAACACTGAACCATAATCTTTAAATACAAAAGCAAAACCTAATAAAATGCTCAGAAAGACACAAAGAGAAAGGCCCATTCCTTGTTCCATAACCTAGGATATATATATGTGCAAATACTCTTTCTTCCCTAGTGCTAGTGGAATGGGTTGCCTGAGTCAGCCAGGAAATGACTTGGCAGAGCTTAAGTCATTGATTAACATGCACGACTTGATTGACTTAGTGATACGCATTTTTTTTTAAGTAATGTCTGTATAAGATAAGATAAACCATTGTCATGTGACTGTTATGTTTTGGGCGATAATTCTTGATGAATTGATTTAATGATCCTGATATCATAATTACAACTTTCGAGCAAGATTTATAGTATTCAGTACCGCCACAGTATTGAGGGGCTTCCACGCAGTGCACCAGGGGCGTAGCTAGGAATTTTCCATCATTTGGAACCCGGGGGGCTTGGCCTCTTTGGGTGCCCCTGCATTTTACGTAATATTTAATATTTGGCCCCAACCCCTAAAGTGGGGGCCCAGGGAGATTTTCAAGTTCTCCCCCTCCTCCGCCACCCTAGCTACGCCACTGCGTGTACATTCTCTTGCTACTTCAAGTTTAACAAAGGCGTTAATCTCATTTTCGTCTCCACCAGTTGGCAAGCGATCTTTTTCAATGTGAGACAGGTGGCGCTTCTACGGCCACGTGCACAAGTTGGTCTAAAAATATCTTCCAGATTCCTTTCTTTAAATTGAAACTAAACAAATTAACGCAACCACTAGAGCGATATTTATGACATGGCCAAGTAAAACTGTAAAATGCGACGCATATACTGCGCTACGGTATGAAATTCGAGCATGTATTCAACGCGGTGGTTTAGTGTTTGGCTTTCGAACCTGGGTTCGAATCTCGGTGAAGGCTTGGATTTTGAATTTTGGAATTTTTGAGGTCACCCCTGAGTGTACCCACCTCAAATGGATCCGTAACTTTACATGAGGAAATTGAAGGCGGTTGTTCGTTTTTTTAACTACTTGACAGCCTGCTCGGTAACCGTGGGCCACAGAAACACATGACCTTAACATCATCTGCCCTATAGGTCGCAAAGTCTGAAAGGGGAATTGTACTTACCTATGTATTCAACTAAATAAGAATGGGCCTAGTACCCACTTTTATATAACTGCATTAGATCTACAATATGTGTTTAGAATCTTAAATGCATACGATTATCACTTTTATGCATATGACACTATAGCCATTTCAAAATATTTTATTGCCTCTAACAAATAGATCTATATACAGAGCCAGATCTAACAACTTCGAGGCCCTAAAAGATTGCGCGGGGCTCAGTCTAGGTAGGGATTAGCATAATGTTAAAATTAAGATTTTGTATTAGAAAATACATTCGTATTTGCAATAAACTTTATTAAATGAAAGATGAGAATGCAGGGGGGGGGGGTATTAATTTTTTTTTTGCGCGCACGATTGGCACCCCAATTGGGAGGTTTTTATGGGTTTTCAGGAGATTTTAATAACTTCAGGAGATTTAAATAACTTCAGGAGATTTTAATAACTTCAGGAGATTTTAATAATTTCAGGAGATTTTAATAACTTCAGGAGATTTTAATAACTTCAGGAGATTTTAATAACTTCAGGAGATTTTAATAATTTCAGGAGATTTTAATAATTTCAGGAGATTTTAATAATTCAGGAGATTTTAATAATTTCAGGAGATTTTAATAATTTCGAGAGATTCCCAAGACTATTTTTTATACGTTGTGCAATTACCGGAGATTTCTTGGATGCCCTGGAAAATCAGAAGGCCACGGAAACCCGGTTATTATATATTTTATAATGGTTTAATTTAATAATTTACGCCTAGATTTAGCACAGGGCCTATAAAAGTGCGGGGCCCATTGCGACCACAAATGTTGCAGAGGTCTAAGTCCGGCCCTATCTATATTGAGTCTTCTCAACGGGAGTTTAATAAAAGAAAATTAAAAAAAAAAACACCCTATCTAATGCAGCGTTTCTCAAGCTGTGGGAAGCGCTGAGGGAAATGTGAGGTCCTATATCAGTAGAAAGAAGAGAGCTCTGTGAAGTACAAGGGAGACAAAAAAAAATAACTTTTGTTCAGTGTAGCTATAAAGCCAGATTTGTAAACTAAACAGGTAAAATAAGAATGATTCAGAAATTAAAATACAGACGTTTTGTATATCTTCTAGGAAAGAAATTTCGTGACGTATAACGTCTGCAAGTCTACGTACGACTGCAAATACTCTCAACGTCCTACACTACTTTACATAACTCCATATATACAGCCACATCTCTCAATATGTAGCATTTATTTCCCCATTTCTTTTATTGCATTATTTATCTATCTATCTAAGTAACTAATCTATTCATCTACCAGTCAATTATCTATCTATCTATCTATCTATCTATCTATCTATCTATCTATCTATCTATCTATCTATCTATCTATCTATCTATCTATCTCTCTCTCTCTCTCTCTCTATATATATATATATATATATATATATATATATATATATATATATATATCCATCTGCCTATCTGTCTGTCTATATTTTTGTCTGTGTTTCTATTAATCTAAGGAAGTATTGCGACGTATCTTATGTTTAACGATTAAATGAACTATTTATTTACTTGAAGCACTTGTTTCATAAAAAATATTTTTATTCTAAAATGAATTCCGGTACGTGTATGAAGACGATTCATGTAAAAGTACATGATGTTAATAAGAAAGAATATAAGTATAAACTTTATACGAAGTAAGTTTGTTTACCCAGATCAGTGGTTCTCAAACTTTTTTGTCCCGTAGACCCCTGGCCATGTTTTCTGGTTTTAGGT